>NW_026109485.1:0-34572 GCF_024516045.1 Bombus affinis | reverse complement strand
AAGGAATTGTGCGAGCATTTTATGCGGTTAATTTAATCAAGTAGGCGCCGACATAAATCCAGGCGAGCGCATTCTCGCGAATGTCGTGGAAAAAGGAATACACTCGAGTATTTCAGGCACTATAGGCAAGGGTCTTTTGTGAGCTGCATAATAGTAAAAGCATACTTGATTATTGGCGTCCCTCGATCCACGAAAGACAATGCAAACTCGTGTTTACACACGAACATGTACACAATTCTTTGGCAAAGGAATTTAAGCAAATTTATGCCTGTAAAGGATAGTTCACGCGAATTTACGATTCATCGCCTCTCGAGCGCAATTGATATCGTTCCAAGGTAGCCGTTGTTGACTCGTTACATTCTCGAAATTTCTCTCCCGATTTTATCGCCTTAGCAATGTGTACGTTGGCAATAATGCACCTTTTTCCAAAAAAACATGTCGTTGGGGGCCAATTAATCTGACGTCATTCAGCTTTGAGACAATTTACGATAAGTGTAGTAGGTGAAATACAATTCAGTAGGGTCGTAAAGCGTTAAGCAAGGTCACTAATTGATCTAACTACAATTAAGGCCGTACGTAAGAGTCTGCCCCAGATTTTAAAAATTTATATCATCGCCAGTGGTTCAACGACGTGTCATAAAGTTGGAGTTTTCAATATAGAAATTACTCGAAAATATTATTCTGTTTTTAAATAAATAAACTTTTTGGAAATAGAATTTTGGGAACAGAAGTAGAACTGCAGAAGTAGAAGCAGGATTTCATTCACTTGGACTCTATTTGTTGGAAGGAAGTTTTATTTAATATCCGACTAACTGAACTTTTGTCGATTGAATTCACTTATCTACTATTTTACCCACTCGAGATATTCAGAACGGATGAACACAAGGTGTAATGAAACTGTTCAAACTTTGAATCATCCCTTAAACTCGAAGTGTCTCGTTTAATTCGACAGAGAGCCGGTAAACCGATCTCCGGCCACTTTAATCATCCAACAATTTCACGCTGGGATTCGCTCGAACGCCGCTATCTTTCCCGGTTGACGCGAAATCTCATTCGAAGATGGAAGAACCTTCAACCGTGTGGAACAGCAGTCAAACAGTGTATCAACGGAATGCTAAATCAAAGCTTTCGAAAGTGACTCTTATCGGTATAGTCACAATTTACGATAATGTGTTACGCACAGACAATATAAAAATTTGTCTCGAATGAAATTCGTTCTTCATTAGAAAACAATTTAATAGATAGACTCACGAAAATTCCCACCTGGAACTCGTCAACTGTTTTTCAAAATACACCTAACATTCTTGTATGTTTCTAGTATTTTTCCAATTCATCGTGATATCATTCTTCGCGAATTCATATTGCTCGCATTCTAAAAAAACACTTACCAAAATCCTTACATCTGCAAGGAAACGTGCAATCGAAACGTGTAAATCTCAGCTCTCGCTCATTTTATGATCGCTCTATATTTTTATTCGTGGTGTACGTATACGCGTGAACCTTGAAGCGAGATACAGTTTGGCCAAACGAATTTGACGAGACGCGTCTGGAAAAGGAAAAATAATTTAATAAAAGCCGGTTGACTATAAACCCTTTTATAACACGGTTTCAATCACAAGCTGGCCAGATTGGATATCACGTTACAATGGTATTTATTCCCGATGATGACCCGTTACGACGACCGGATCCATACGCGACAAGACAGAGCTAGCACCTCGTAAATCGAAGCCCAAGACATTTAGGATCATATTAAATGAGGCTAAGTGCGATAGCGGCCGTGATAGGATTAAACAAGATATATACAGTGGCCTGGCTATCTAAAGCTTGTGTATAACGCGTGTCCACATTTTTCATGAATTAATACATAATAAAGCGGAGAGACCACTTAGCGTCTCGTAATTTTGGCAAAAGTACATCGTAAACACTGACGAAATATGATTGCATAAAGAACAGAACCTGCTAATTTCGAAAAAAGTTTCGTGTACGTTTTGAGTGGAATTTCAAAACTTTAAGAATGTAATATAGTAGAAAACAACAATAACGAGGACAAAGAATATTTTTTCCAAGCCACTTTTACGTGGAAAAATAAATTACGATCGTTATTCGATGGTTAAGTATTCGACAATCTGGCGAGCTGTAAGTATTCGCATTAAAAATAACGAGATGAAACTGCAGGAATACGAAGGTACGGGAATGCGTGAAGAAAACGTTCGTTTAATCAATTTACTAGCGTCCATGGCAGCTGTTACTAAAAGCCTGTTGTTCAATCTAGCAACGTGAATGGAAATTACAATTTAAAACGGGTAAAATACTTCTGGACAATCTCTTCCTTTCTCTTTTTCTTTCTTTCTCTTTCTCTCTATCTTTCAACTCACGGCTGCAGTTAATAAAATTCTGCATAGATACAGTTTCTCTGGTTGATGTGATTCACGCTTGGAAATATCGATTTCGTTCGTTCGAGAATATAGCAGTCTTTTTCGTGCGTAAATTGAACTAGGAAGTTTCGTGGACGGTGCTACGTACGTTGGTGGAATATCATTGGCGTCATTAAGCTTCGACTATCGATTTTCAAGTTGGTTGGCGTTGCGACGTCATTCCCCGGGGCATAAAAATTTCGCTTTATCGATTAATACAATCGCGCCTATTTGTTTTAGAAGAGGAACTAATAGAGAATTTTTATTTTTCGAGCTTTTTCTACATTGCAATTTAACTTTGTTACGGTTTAAATTTTGGATAATTGAATTTTATTTTAGCTTCAACCGAGAAAAAAGAACATTCAACTATATGGAAAAATTATTATAGTATATTGAAACGGGGGCGCGCTTATTGATAATAATTCCTCTCTCACTTTCGATAAATTTTCTAATAATAGAGAAATATAGTTTGGGCGAAGAGCCCTCAAAATAACAGAGCAGAATTCATTTTTGTCGAATGATGGAATATTCGAATCCTTACACGCAGAAGAACGGAAAAGTTGTGGATTTAGAATTATCACGATCGTCATGAAGCACACGAGTTAACTTTCAATTAAATAAGCAAACATAGAACTCGATTGGGAAAATAATTTACATCGTTGGTATTAATTCGTCGAATTGATATTTTCAATCTTCCCGGTATCACCTGTACGCAAGTTAATTTCCATGGAAATCTTCACAGCACCACATTTCCTGGATATTTTGATAATTAATTGCTCGTGTATCATTTAAAAAGGCACGTGTAGAATGCGTTGCACGGTACCACGCATGTTACCTAACAAGTTTTAATAAAACCCGGTGAAAATCGATTAATTACTGCGGCGGAAAATTCTAAAAACATTGCATTGCACCGCTCTACTTCGTTTCATGGTTCTCCATACAGGCACAAATGAAATAATCAAACTACGATTCTTTCCAATACCAGCGAAACGATGCACGTGCGTCCCGCTGATGTAACAATACATTGTTATTTCGCAGAGGTTTTCTTATTACGTGGTTCTTTTATACCAGATACAATACCCGCGAGTTGTAAAATTATTTCAAAGACGCGAGTTATGAAAATTGAATTGGATTGCACGTGGTTGGTATGGATGAGAGCAGATTGCGAGAAAAAACTCGGATTTCCTATCAAGAACCGCACAAGATTAGCAACGTTTTAACGACTTCCGATGATCGATTTCGATTTCGTAGAAGAAGAATCGTGAAATCGCATGGGGGCTACTAATTGGGGCGTTGGCAAAATAATCATGCATCGGACACATGGTCGAATCGAAGCAACGTTATTCGTTTCATTTGCACTTGCTAAATTTGTAAATAATTGCTAGTTGCGGACAACCGGTCAAATCGATTAGTAAAATCCTTGATTCCTTTCTTCCTGTTAAAATAGTTAAAAATAGTACTGTTTTAAATATTATATTAAGTGTAAACGCGCAAAGTAAACGGTCAGTAACCATGGAGATTGGAAACATGAATAGAGATGAAACAGAAAAGAAATAGTCTTATTTTTCCAGCGACTGTATAATTCCAAATCATCAGAGAAGATTACACTTTTCAATCAATATTCGATTAAAAGAGACTTCATTTTGAAGACTTATTCACAATCGAGTTTATTGCTCGCCGCATTATTGTTCTTGTCGAGTAGAATAAAAGTAAATAAGATGCGGAAGAACGCGATGCGGAAGCAATTTTCTTCCATACAGAATAATTTAGCAACCTAATGCTATTAGCCAATTGACAAGCTGCAAATTGTACATGTATTTTTTACAATTTCACAGTTTTACGCGATATAAGATAATTGCATAACATGCAATTTCCAAAATTTACATTTAAAATTATAATTTATTATTATCGATCACTTGTAAAGTATCATTAGTTCAATCGTGCAAGGTGGACAGTTCCTATTACCCAAACTAATAAAAAGAAATAGAGAGGATTAGCTGGTGAACCTTTTTCATTGGAACTGCTCGATTATCCGAAATCCCATGGTCCCTACTCGGACAAGTGAGATTCCACTGTATTACCTATCTTTATAGTCGGACGATATGCGTGTGCAACAAAATTTCCTATCTGTGGTCGGCAGGATATATGAAGATAAGAGCAGCATGGGAGAACCGAGATTATTTTACAGACTCGGTTTCTATGAAATTGCAGTATAAGAAAGAAAAGGAGAAGGTAATCCAGTCTTCGAGTATTTACAGTCTTCGAGTGTCCACTCTCCCTTGGGTACAAAGAATCCTCTGTTTCATTGCTAAACGGCACTTTCAGCGCTTTTGTCTTCCGTCTGACTAATATCGGTTTCTACTACTAATCTCATCCAGCTTCGCCGATATCCATGGTACTGGAACCTATCCTTTGAACTAGTCCCCTGAATTATGATCTCTTGTTATTCATCGTATTAGGATAATTGTAATAAATGGGTAAAATGATTACAGTGTGTATCAAATTTAACAAATTGAATTCTTCCGTCATCATCTGAGAGAACTGTGATCGCCATATCACTTGGAACGTTTCAAAACTCTGAACTCGTGCAAGTTTTTCTGGAGCTTAATAATTCTGTCGAATGAATGGTGCTTCTTTGACCGGACTGATTATAATTATGGTGGCACAGCTGGTTTTAATATTCTATATTTTAATTCGCTTATTTGGAGCTTGATTGAAGAAAAATTCCGGAAATTCTGGGATTTCGAATACAATTGTTTCAATTTGTCATCAGGTAACCTATTTATATCTCTCAGATACGTAATTCAAAATTGTAATATAAAATAATTTTTATTCAAACGACTGTAGCTTCTTTTTTTAATCGCGAGTAAAAAAAACGAGACTGGCCTGTAAAACTATTTCTCAATGATTTTATGGCACAAAATCGTTGACACAGACGTTTTATATGTATCTTAAAAGATCATATATTTAAGGATAAAAATGTTGAGTAATTCGTGACAACACAACGTCCGAATATTTTGAATATTATATCGAAAAAAGAGAGGTTTACGGGAAATTGAGAAAGATGTTGGTCCTTTTAAACTGAAAAATATCACGATATTTGGCCGTCAAGCGTCAACGCCGTTCATCGCACGCAAGTGCAATTTTTTCAATCCATCAATCCTTTCTCGATTGACGCGTTCACTGTAAAGCTAGATGATAAAATGGAGTTCCGAGGACGTTAAACAAATTTAATCCCAGTAAGACGATGATATCTTCTCGAAAGAATCACAAAAGACACGGAGATACCATGCCGTTAAAAAAAAAAACAATTTGGTTTGAGGAAATATGTCGATAGGCTTAAAGTTGAACTAACCTAAGCTTCTTAACCCCTCTTACGAGCTTGACTATGCTACACCATAACGAGTAGAAGGATTAGTTAGGTTTGCTCGAATTTTTCTTTGTATTCGTCGGACAACGAACTAGTATGTAATATGTAATATATATAGAAACATCTTGGCAGTATGTTTTTCGAGAAATCGAATAAGCCGCCCCAATAATTCTGTCTGGTTATCCCTCAGCAAATATCATTTCTATCGTCGATAAATTAATTTTAAACGTCTCATTTTCTCAACCAGTTTATCAAAATTTGATGGACATCATTGACATTGTAGAATCTTTAAGCGAAAATGGAAAGCTCGAAACATAATGAAACGTGTGGGGGAATGACATATTGAATTAAATTTCTTATTACAGTGGTATTTACGTACCTTTAACAATGGACGAGGGAAACGCGAGCGAAATGAGTTTACGGTTTAGCATCGTGACGGGGGTAAATTAAAAACGCCATCTCTACATCCGAGGAAGTTACATTACAACAAAAGTTACAAGCAAATTCTACGCTTTCTGGCTTAATTAATACATTCTAGATTGTACAAAGAGCTAACTAGAAAGTCACGTGAATACGGAACACTGGTTTTTTGTTTAATTAAAGCGTCTCGAAAAGCTCGTTCGAAGAATCGAGTTAAGTGTTAAGAACTCGGATTAAATAGTTAATGACACAGTTTAATCAATTGTTATTTACTTTGTGAACACGAACGTTTTGATAACAAGCGGCTTGTTAGTTGATATTTAACGAATCTAGAAATGCATTTTAATTTGTAGTACATCTGTCACATCTCGGCAGTGCCTTAAACATTCTTTCCAAACGAGATTTCTTTGAATTCGAAAAATCGTTACTTTCACTAAAATTCTACCGTTATATTAAAGCGTTTCCTTTTGATCATCAAGTAGCGTAAAAGTTAGAAAATCACCAAAAAAGCATTTATCATATTTTTCCTATGTAACATTTAACAAACTTCGTTCGGAATATATATGTAATATCGTGGACAAAAGGCCTAAGATATCGGCCGAACCGTAAACAAAGTCGCGAAAGCCGCGGCATCGTCGGGTACATCAATGCGGTCCTTTCAAGTGGATAGTTTCGCGGAAAGGGGCTGCGTGACCCTGGTCACGGGCGTTTCGGGACACGTGTCCGATAGGACGAGAAAAGACAAAGAAACGCTAAAGGCAGTGTTAGTTGAGAAGCCGGAGAGAACGGATGCAAAAAGCGTGCAGTGTGAGTGAGAAGCGAGAGCGAGCGAGTGTAGAAGCCGGAGAGTGTGAATCGGGAAGTCGAAAGCCGCGTATGAAAATAAGACGTACGACAACATTGTAATCATTTCGTTGCTTCGAATATTATTTATTAAATCAAAACATCATTACCCATAATAATCCATCATTACCCAACATAAAGACCCATTTAGATACTACATATATGTATCGTTATATAGTCCACAACTATTGTTTACTAAATTATTAACCGTAAAAATAAATTTCTCGCGATTACTGAAAGAACAGTTTTAGATAAGAAACTGAATCATCAGCGATGTTTGCGTAATTAGTGTGACGGTAAGGTTGACTTTCGTCTTTCTTGAGGGTGGCCCCCATAAAAATATCGAACTGAAACCTCCGGTAGTCTTAAAGCTATTTTCACCAGGCTATGAGTAAACATCGAGCGGGAGGATCGTAAAGTTGAGAAAGTGGCTGCTTTTGACCGTCGGCGGCGTTGATCCACCCTCTATAACTGCCAATAGAGGGTTGCGCATTGCCACCAGTGTACGTTCTGTTGTTTAGACTGCGGTATTATTCCAGAGAACATTTATGTGGTTAGTACGCCACAAAATTTAGATATTCGGCGCAATACCGAGATTGCATGTCAATATGACGTTTCAATATCTCCATTAAGTAATTAAATGAAGCCTGCCGGCGAAATATAAATTAACATCTTTAATAGGCAATATACGCTATTGTACGGAACCATTTGAATTGCCATGTGCACTTGCGGTAATGGTATACCAATTTTTCCAAAATGTATAAATTAATGGCAAATCAATGACTAGAGACGGTGATTAGTGTGTTCTCGTGAAATTGGAAGATTATAAACGCAAATAATCTGTTAACGAGGATCGCGTATAGAATTAGATGAAACTCGTATTAAAGGAATCAGGATGAAAAAATATATAATACAAAGAAATGAACCAAAGTTGAAATTAATCAATATTCTTTAAAAAATGCGTCGTTGTAAATTTGCGAAATTTGTCTACGAAGAATTATGAATTGATCGCTTGGCTCTTCTGATAGTTCTGACGTTATAGAAATAAAAAATAGTCTTCTTCGCAGATAAAGTACACTATCACGTTGACGTACTTCCGGATTTTGGATAATTCTGCTGGAAACAGCGTTAATAATCTTCGCGTGAGTTTAGAAGTACCTCCTTTATCTGACTCGTAGTTTACGAGCGGTTTGAAGATAAAGAACTTTTTAAAGTATGTTTTATTGCACTAATCGCTTGAAAACCATGCTGATGAACTCCGTAAATTGAAAAGCAGAGAAAAATAACGATATTACGTACATTTTTTAAACTTGAACTATGTAATTGTCTATACCAGCAGCTTTGATAAATAAACTTAAGGATATCAGTCAGTTGACTAATTGTAAAATTGCAAATTATTGCGCGAGAAAGCTGAGATAATAAAATTGAAATGCTTTACTTTACTGAAATCATAGCAAATCTTTTGATCGTTAATTTTTATGGACGAATTGCATCCTAATTGATTGAACGTTTGAACATTTTTAAGCTTCTATTATTTTAAGGTATATTAAAATACATTAGATGGAGATGATCGGACAAAAGGTAATTTACACGATTCGATCAAATAGTTGCATTAGTATTCATCGTCAATATCCGCCAGTAAAAGCGACACGAAATCATAGTGAATCCTTTAGTAAGACGTGTCCCAAGATCCGTCGCGTTCCTTTGCTCTTTCAAAGTTTATTTCCTGGTGGATCTCCGTCGTGTTCGTTTGAGAAACGTGCCTCAGCTTTCGATAAAATAAAGGCGGGGAACCGTGCGGATAGTTCCTTAGGAAATTGAAGAGAGTACCGACTGTTCCTGGCAATCTCTAAACATTCCCTTGACTACTAAACATTCCCTAATCCGTTTCCTACTTCCAAAGAAGAATAAAAACTTCGAACAAAACGAACTGTTGTTTGAGAAAGAAAGAGTGTAATACTCCAATTACCCACCTATAAAACCCTACTTTGGGCTACTGAAACAAAGAGGATGAATAAAAAGAACAAAGCAGCGTAAGGAAAACAAAGCACGTATTGTTTCGAACTGACAAATAAAATCCAACGCTGCGCGCCGGTGTGATGAATTGGTGCTCTTGAAGCTTAAATACCGAACAGTTTGGAATTTATTTGATAGGTACATTCGTGTCATTTACATTTCATCTATTGTAGAGGACACCAAACTTCGAGCGTCCAATATTTGTTCCCACCGCTGAACACCGTATTCTGCATATTTCAATCGTGTTACGGTAGCGAGTTAGAGAGAACCAGAGAACTCCTGGCCTCTTCAAGATGTTCGATACACCGATACAACGGAACGAGATATTCAATTATAGGAAGAACACTTGATGCACGATTGTAGAACAAGATTGAAGCGTGGTGGCCGATTATTTTCGTGAAAACAACCTACCGTTTGTTCCAAGTGTTCGTTCCAAGTATTCGTTCCAACTGTTCCTTCTGAACGTTCCTTCCCCTCATTCGTGCGAAACGTTTGTCCCAAAGTGTTGGTTCGAAAGGTTCGTCCTACACCCGACAGATCCATTTTTCGTCGTTGATATCATGCCGTCTCATCGTTCTAGGCGACGGGGAGAGAGAGAGAGAGAAAGAGAAAAAAGGCAACGGGATAAAATAACGTTCCCAAAGGATGGAAACATGGGATAACCAAGCCTCGCCTGGTAGCTTTTATTCGAATGGCAACCTTTCTAGACGTTTTTTATACTCGCCCGGTCGTTTTGATTGCGTATTCTTCGTCGGTCGGTTGGTATTTGCTATTCGACGAAGAGGAGGGAAATAGTCGAGTGGTGAACCAAGGAATTTTAATATCACGTTCAACGCTCGGATTTCCGACGTTTTCGTATTAAAACGACCGGAACAGATTGCAATCACGCCGACGGCTACTCGGCAATTAGAGAGAAAACAGGCCAGAGACGACTGTTTAAAGTTGGATAATCGAGAAACGAAATATATGGGAAGAAAGTTGGTTATTCGGCCAAAGGAAAATTAATGTACAATGGATGGAAGGAAACGAAAGAACGTAACGATATATTCCTGAAAAGGTTGACAACAGCAGGTGTTATGGCGGAGCTTCGTGGAACGACGTTCATGTTTCTGAAGTGAAATAATAAACGCGATTTTTCCAATTGGATCCTTCCATATTTTGGACGCTTTATGGATTTTCGATGAATAATGCTATTTTATATAGGTTGGAGTTGATAATCAAGCTGATCCACTCGGATTGGTTATCACACCTTTTATTTTCTCTCTTGTACAAAACACCAAATCACACAGCTAACGTCTAATCTCTCCCAATGCGTCTTAGCAATTAACACGTGGTCGACTCCTAAGACAAAAGAGCGTCGTGAGGAGTCGTGCCAACATAAGCCTAGTAACCTTTTAGCAACTAGCGGTCATACCAACTGAGCATCTCTCAACACTCCCCTTTGATCGCTAGTTTCCAAAAGCCCCATAGCTTTGGTAAAATACTGGGTCTTAACTCTATTTAACCCTTTGGTAAGAATGTCGGCAACATTCTCAGAACTAGATATGTAGATATAATCCAGTATCCCTTTCGACACGCAATTCTTAACATAAAAGTAACGCACTTGAACATGTTTAGAACTCTCGGCCACTACTTCATCCTTGGACCATGAGATCGCTCCAATGTTGTCACCAAAAGTTTTGCATGGACGCGGACAATATGACGATTGACCTAACTCCCTTAGTAATAAGGACATCCACACAGTCTCTCTAGCTGCCTCTTGCATCGCTACAAACTCTGCCTCGCATGTCGATTGAGATATGATTGGTTGCTTTTTCGACAACCAAGACACCGCTCCACCAGCAAGTATAAAAACATAACCGCTTCTAGACTTCCTATCTATTGCACAGCCTGCAAAGTCTGAATCACAAAACACCTTTAGAGGTTGCCCTGTCCTTTGGTATACTAACTTTAAGTCTTTAGTTTTCAACAGGTACCTAAAAACACGTTTCACTGCCTTCCAGTCAGACACCGTCGGATTCGCACATCTTTGGCTTAATTTTCCTATTGCGCACGCAACATCAGGACGGCTTACTGTGGCGATGTACATTATATGCCCCACAGCCTGTTCGTACAACTTATTGTCTACTGGTTCACTATCCACAATGTCTAGTCCAGCCTCGCACTCCTTGGCTAGTGGTGTAGACACTCCAACCTCTTGAGTAATGTCAAACAGCTCCAACATTTGACTTATCTGCGTGGATTGGTCGAACACCACGGTAGTGCTGTTTGGCTTACTCAAGTGGATGGATAGGAATTGAGTATCGCTTCCTAGCATCCTCACATCTAGTTTCTCCTTAATCCTAGTTTTGAACGTGTGAATCATAGCCTCCGTACCGAATACAAGGATATCATCCACATACACAGCCACAATGAGATCCTTGGATTTATTCACATACATGCATGGATCACTCACACATGGGTTCAGATTCATATCTCTCAAGATACAACTTATATACTTAAACCACACTCTCCCCGCTTGCTTCAAACCATATAAACTCTTTTTAAGTTTACACACATACTGAGTTCTATCCTTCCCCGAAACCTTGTAGAAATCAGGTTGCTCCATATATATGTCCTCATCCAAAGGACTGTTTAGATACGCACACTCCACATCAATGTGTTCGTAACACCACTCGTTCTCCGCACACAGAGCAAGCAATATCCTTAGTGTCCTACGCTTTACTATTGGGTTAAAGGTTTCGGAATAGTCTACTCCAGGCCTTTGCCAGAATCCTCGAGCTACAAGTCTAGCTTTATGCCTATCTGGGTCTCTTTTCATGACTAGCACCCACCTACAATCTATCACATTTCTATCTAAAGGTCTCTTCACTATATCCCACACATCTTTGTTCGCTAGATTTTCTAACTCCTTCGCAATTGCATCTGTCCACTTTTGAGCATCTGGCCCTTTCAGAGCATCGTACACATTCACAGACTCACATAAACTTTGCTTCCTACAAACTGTCGCAACGTGAGCACAACTATTGCACGTCTTTGGTTTGTGCAATCTCGCTGATCTCCTAGGTACGATTGGAGCACTCACAACTTCTTGCTGACTATTTTCATTTGTTAGGCTATCCAGGAAGTAGTCACTGTGTCCCTCATCGTTTTCACCGTCGCTTTGAGTCTCTATATCGGTTGTATTACCTCCTCCTTGGAGTTCGAAGTCTTCAACGTCCCATATCCATTCGGTGAATCTCCTTTTGATATTCCTTGCATCCACTTTCATACGCTTATAGGGGAATACGTTTTCCTCGAACCTGACATGACAAGAAATTATTACCCTTTTGGTCTTCGGTAGGTAGATTCTATACCCCTTGACCTGTCTGTCATAACCTACAAATATCCCTTCATCTGCCTTGCTGTCGAATTTACCTTCACCTGGGCTTTTTAGGTACCAGACCCTGCATCCGAATACCCTTAGCCTATTGATCTCCCCTTGGATGTCGCATCCCTTACCTTTCCACAGTTCTAGTGGGATCTTATCTCCGATAGCAGTGTATGGGCATAGGTTCCTGATATGGCATGCAGTGTTCACCGCCTCTCCCCACAGATAGTCAGGGAGCCCTGATTGGATTAGTAGGCATCTAGACATCTCGACCAGTGTCCTGTTCGCCCGTTCTGAAACTCCATTTTGCTCAGGGTTCCTCGGAACAGTCTTTCTGTGCAAGATACCTCTCGCCTTTAAATAGTTCTCAAAGTCAACCCCTGTATACTCTCCTCCGTTATCTGTCTGAAGGGCACAGATTCTCGATTGATGTAGGGCTTCTACTTCCATCTGGTATTCCTTGAAGCACCTGAATACCTCGCTCTTCCTACTGATGATCCTAACGTACATGTACCTGGAGAAATCATCTATGAGCGTTACAAAATAATTACCTCCACCTAACGATCTGCACTGGGCTCTGCCACTGACATCGCTGTGTACGATTTCTAGAGGACGTTGGCACATGTGGTGGGCTGTCTTCGGGAATGGCACCCTTGTCATCTTTCCTTTTACGCAGACTCCACATAGCTCATCTTGTCTCTTGGACTCCTCCTTCACACTTTCTATAGGAATCTTTCTCATTGCATTTCCATGCAAGTGACCCAATCTCTCGTGCCACGATGTGGTACCCTTGTATGCCCTTGCCTCAACGACCTCAATGTCTCCTTCATTCTGGCTAGCTTTCTCCTGATTATGCTCCACGGAGAGGCCTGCCATGTGCTCCTCCGCAGGTATTGTCTCCAGATAGTATACGTCGTCTCCAACCTTTGAGTTGAATACGACATCTCCGTCTTCGTGTGTTCCAATGGCTTCATCCCTAGTGCACACCGTGGTGACGCCCTTTTTTGCTAGTTGTCTAACCGAAATTAGATTTACGTCTAGCTCGGGCACCCATAGAGCGTTGGATAGGGATAGCGTCCAGCCACCACAGGACTCCGCCATCTTTACGATGATTGTTCCCCTTCCCTTGACTTCCAGGTACCCCTTGCCGATTCTGATCTGTCCCGTCGCGGGCGTGAATTCTACGAATCGGTGTCTGCCCGGTGTCATGTGGTTTGAGGCGCCTGAGTCCAGGTAACTTATCATCGCCCTACTCATATGGCTGATCGAAGACAAAGCCAGAGTCGATATAAGTCCCTTAGACTTTGGCCTTTCTTCCGATCCTCTATCCCTCCTTTTCTCCTTCTGGTTCCTTTCCTCCTTGTCTCCCTTTTGGTCTCGGCATTGATACGATATGTGACCCATTTTGCCACATATGTAGCACTTCTGATCATGTGCGTCCTTTGTCTTCGGCCTGGCGCCATCTTTGTGCTGCTTGGACTTCCCTTGTTTCCGGGTCGCCATTGCGCTGCCCCTTTCGGATGATCCTTCCGCCGCATCGAGTCTCCTCTCCTCGAGTAATAAATCAGATTTTACAACACTCGCGCTCAGATCCTTATCGATTCTCGTTGTTCTGAGATAGGTTGAGTAATCTGGGTCCGCCACGAGGCCGGCTAAGAGAAAACACGCCCTAACGTGGTCTTCGATTTTTATACCTACGCTGGATAATTTGTCGCATAGATCTTGTATCCTCCCGCAATACTCGGACACGTCCATGCTAGGGGTCTTCTCCATTGTTCCTAGTTCTCGCATGCATAATACAATGTCCATCGCCGTGGATCTCCCGTGGATATTTTCTAACGCCTTCCAGCACTCCCTTGCTGTTTTCCGGGTCCTGATATCCCCAAGGTATTGGGGGCGTACATGCCGGAAAATGTACGCACATGCTTTGTTGTCCATCTTTATACATTCTGGCTTCATCATTTCCGCTGGAGTAAATCCTGGCTGTACGGCATCCCAGCAGCCCAGGAAAACCAACGAAGCTTCCGTCATTGTTCTCCAGTATTCGTAATTTCCTTTCCTCAAGATTGGGTTCATCTCCCTGTCCACATCGGCCATGCTTTCTTGGTCGGACATAGTGTGCTTTCTCCTCGGATAATTTCACACAAAAAAATTCAAAACTCAAAAATATATATCTCTCCTGCCGCAGTTTACTGCTCTGGGCCCATAACCTGTTATTTTATATAGGTTGGGGTTGATAATCAAGCTGATCCACTCGGATTGGTTATCACACCTTTTATTTTCTCTCTTGTACAAAACACCAAATCACACAGCTAACGTCTAATCTCTCCCAATGCGTCTTAGCAATTAACACGTGGTCGACTCCTAAGACAAAAGAGCGTCGTGAGGAGTCGTGCCAACATAAGCCTAGTAACCTTTTAGCAACTAGCGGTCATACCAACTGAGCATCTCTCAACAAATAATTCGTTGACAAGGCGAGGTAAGTTTATAAATCATTTTTGGAAATTCGTGACGATGACACGGGCCAACAAGAAGGGGAAAAGTGTATCTGGTTGTGAAAGATCGCCTCGTTCACCCGTTGTTGAACGCGTGAAACACTGCGAGCCAACGATGAATTACTACGAAGTGTTTTGCAGTGTGTAGTTTCTGTTCGTTAAACTGTTCGATCATGCGGAAATATCCATCGGCTTCGAATTCGATGCAAATTTAATCGTTGAAATATTTTCTGTAGGATACAAAGGTGATTTGACGTTTTATCGAAAATCGAAGAGGCTGCAACGAATATTGCCCGTGCCTTTCTTCTCTCAGGAAAACAATGGATTGTTCGAGCGTTTCTAATTTCTCTTCGATACATTCCACATTTTTTTAAACAGAGTATTCATTAGAATACCTAATTCTTATAAATATATTTGGAATTAAATCGTAGAAAAATGATGTTTAATTAAACGATGAAGTTATTACAAAAGACTTCGTAACATTAGTAACAGTTGTTTGACTATAAGTCAAGATATAGATCATTCTGTATAATCTCGATTGCACTATATCGTGGGTTTAGCTTCTAACTCATAAAATGCATTATAATCTAAAAAATGAAACGATAGAGTGTCCAGAAATGAAAAATTTTCTTCAAAAGCACGATTCTTCTTTATGTTGATTAATAATAGAATTAAAAAAAAAAAAAATTGGCAAGCATTTTGTTTGCCATGTACCTTACAATTCCAACGAATATGATAAGAATAATGTTTTTAATCTTTTTGGACATCTCATCTTGCCAAATGTTGTATCATAAGGTTTGTATCACTTCGAACCAGTCAGTGATTATGTTAGTTGATAAATCTTTTCCGCGACCATTTGCTGGGAACGTTGCACAACACAAAGACGTGAATGCAAACGTCAAAGCCAAACAAACGGGTCGCGCCTTGCAGAAGTTTCGTGTCTGAACAAACACGACAATCTCCTGCGGGAATGTGCAGGTTCACGTAATACGTCTATTAATCGTTCAGTTAAGTTATCTTCATTCATTCGTTAGAAACAACTGTCGCAATTTGGAAACGTAGTACTCGAAATGTTTCCTCTTAAGAGTAGAACAAACGATGCAACAATCATATTATAACTTGTATATGATTTTTCTTTGCATTCGACTGCGGTGGAATTTAAACAAATTTAAAGCAAAGCGTAATTGCAAGAGGCTGACTTCAAAAGAGAAAGTTTGACGTTAGTATGATACACCAAGCTTATTACACCTGTACGGTTCTTTTTCAAATGCGATAACGATGAAAATTTGTAAACTTTGTAATAACATTCGATGCACGATAGTAATAAAATTAGTTTCATAGGAGAAATGTTTAATGCTACAGTTGTGCATCAACCTTATTGCGCCATATACGATCCCTTTTTGCAATCCAATAAAATTTTCCAAAAATTTGATACAAAGCGTACTAGTAATAAAATTAGCCTTAAAAAATGGGTACCATAACGCAATAAAATTCAATATGACAAAAATGATAAAACAACAGGTTCCAGATTTTTTATTTTTACAATTATTAAAATTGCATATTTCTCAGTGATAGAGAGATAACTAACCGCTTTGTAATGCTTTCGAAATTCTAATCGCTTCGGCAAACTTCCATCAGATCGGCGCTTCAACTATTCGACATCATAAATTCAGCCTTCGTCTGCAGCTATCGTCGATAGCTGCATACCTGCAATCCTATTATCGAACTTCTCATCAAAAAATCATTAGTATCGCTTATCCAACGAACCAACGATTGGAAACAAAATGGTCGAAAGATCAAAGTCGTGGGAGAAGCAACTTAATTCGAAGTTGACAGTCGTAATAGCTAGTTGTCGAATCCGAGAGTTCAAATAGGCTTTAATCGAGCGATTTCCTCCCACGTATCGAGCTGATGATCCGGAAGAACATAAAGCCAACTATTGGATACCAGTTTCCACCAAAATCGATTCTGTCGAAGCATCTAGATAGCTGTAACCGATGAACTTTGCCTTTCATATTGTTCCACTCTTAATACCAATCGAGAGTCTCATATTACTATTGATTTGATGAACCGTGTAACCATGTCTCGTGACGTGTACAAAGATTTTGATTCAGACAAAGGTTTGTAACAGCTAGATTTAATTAAGAAACAAATAATTTGAAAAGTAATCAGCATACAATTGTATTATATCAGAAAATCTTGTGATGAAAGTTTTGTCGAAGCGAAGAATATTGTTATTGACCTAAATTAGTAACTTTGCAGCACTTTGAATAACTAAAATAATCGAGAGTTTCGTAGTAATGAATTAGTATATTAAAAATAAACCAGAGAACAGAGGATTAATTGTTTTAGTAACGAGTTCTAACAATGAACAAACAACAGTTGAGAATATTTAATCTGCAAAACAGTGCCAAAGTAGTCGAAGTTCGAAGCGTCCAACTTTAAAGTTGTATCTTTAAAGTCGTTACTTTATATCGTCATTTATATCGTTGAAATTTCCAGAAAAGTAACAGCGACGAATTCACAAAACGATGAGTAATTAACTTTTCAAATTGTAAATTTTCTTTCAACCATCCAATTATTGAATTTCTAATGTTGTAATCTTCAATTAGAATGTTGCATCCAAATTCTTCACGATAAAATAACCTACTAATTCCTTTAATTCTTGTACGCAGCACGATGTAATTAGATGAAACTTACACCCTTAGTCTATGTTAATTGGTGTCGTCCTTTGAAGATACGATCGTCGTCGTTCCTGACATCGTTAATCTCATTCGACAGCGTCCCTTTAACATTTCTCGGGAACAACCAAAGAACACGAATGATTACATCACCGATCAGACATGAAATGAAAAATATGCTTCTAATTAACGTTGTTCATAACAAATAATATTTTTTCTCCTCATATTTTTAATCGTCGTACGAATCGCTACAGCCGATGAAACTCAATTTCTCCTCGCTGCTCGATGATTTTTATCGCTACTCAGAATGAAAAATCTATGTAATATGAATCGAACAGTCCGCGCTATAATTTATTCTACGATATAATTTATCCTGCGATTTACCATTCTGTTCTACGAAGACTCATGGAGTTTAATAAATCTTATTTTAAAGGAGAGAAGCAACTGTAAATCGGAAAAGGACGATGGAATGGTTTTCCACGTCTCGTTATTTCGTTCTAGAAAGATTCGTGGATAAAAAGAAATTAATAAATCCCATTCTAAAGAAGGGACGAAGGCATACATCGAAAGAGAACGGTGAAGTGCTTTTTTTTTTATCATGCATCCCGAACTTTATTCGAGTTTCAAATACATACTACAGCGAAGTTCGCTCGGTAGAATTACAATGGATCGTATAAGCTTCGAAAAAGACGACCAAGTTGACGTTTTCTGATTGATAAATCAGCTCTTTTTTTCTTTTTCGCGGCGAAAGCGTTTCGACGGAGAATTATGGTGATCCAAGATACGCTTTGCTGTGAAAATCTTTAGATCTCGCCTACTCTCCGTGAAAATCTCTTTTAAATATAAATGAGACTCAGCTTTATTCCAACAGGATTCCTTCGAAAATTGGAAGAAGATTGATCAAAAACCATATTTCCACAAAAGTCTTTCGACTCTGACGAAACTACAACATCACTCGTGTAACATTAATCTATCAAATTCAGGTTTAATGGTAATGTTTAAAGGGGAAGAAAGAAATCCACGTTTAAATTAGTTGCTAGACTGTCGATCGATTTGCATTTCCATCGTAATTCGAAGTACATCGCGGCAACCTCATTGAGGGAACGTTTCGATATCTTCGTCAAATCCGGTAGCAAGCTGGAGCTTAAGCTGACGCGAAATATTTATAACTTTTCGATCACGTACGAAAAACTACTCGACTATATCTCTATTTTATCCAACGAATTCCCTTTGTTCGGATCGAATTACGTATATTTACGCATCTCTCCTATGCTGTCACTTCCATGACAATGTTTATTAACCTCGACCCATAGAATTATTTTCCCCCCACGGTTGTGTCACCATATTCCATGTTCCGTAATTCGAATTTCAGAAAAAACACGTTCATTTCTTTTTATAAAAGCAATCTTTACAACAGCGCCAGTTTGCATTGTTAAATACAAATATTTCCATATATGTACAATCGCATGGCGAAATTTGATTTACGAAATTAATATCGAAATAAATTGATATCGAAATAATTTTAGCGACAAGCGTATTAATTGTTTATGTACAGGGTGTCCTAAAATTCAATAACCAAACGTTTCTAGCGCATTATGTTGTAATACGATATGTTTACAATCAAGGAAAAAATATTTATTTGACTGAAAAGTTGTAATAAAAGTCACGGAATGGACTTGCGATTACTGTGCTATAAAATGAGAATAGATTTATAATCACTAGTCAGACTATTAGACTATTTGTTTGGTGTAGATGCTCCATCTCAAAATGTTCACCGTTCGATACCAACCTAATAACGATAAAAGATTAAATTTATTTCCTCGTAAAACTCATTTTAATCGTGCTTCATTTCAATGTATCAATCAACTCTCTGTATTAATTCAAAACACGTGTATCAATATTTGTTCGATGTACCTTTCTTTTTAATATAAAAGTGCATATTAAAGGTCAAAGTATTTTCCACTTCGTGTTTCGTATTTTTATTATACCTTTTTAATAAAGCTTCCAACAACCTGGATTTATATTATACCACATTTTTTGCTTGATTATAGCTGCAGAATTAATTTGCGAAAGTAGTGAAAAAAATGTCTGTTAGATCCTAAGACGGATCTGCCTTTTTTCTATAAAAAAAGTAAAATTGACGGAGTTCCGAACGATCCATAACTGATGAGGAATTAACTTATCGAGTACGGCGTGGTAAACGATCAACAAACGAACTTTCTGATAAATCATCAACATCCTGCACAATTCCATTTCGCAACTTTGTGTGTTTTAGTTATCCGATCAACATCATAGCAAACGAAAGTACACTGTCTAAGTGCGAACGAAAAAAGTTTCTCCTCTTCGTGGCCATTAATCATTTTGCAGACAGAGAATGGATTAATCATCGAGGGTAAATTAAACAAGATACTCTTTTTCTGTCCAGCAACCTTTATCTCGCGATCTAACGTCGGTATCTTTGGACTTGCTCAAAAATCGAGACGACAGACGTCGTGGAGAGACGAAATAAAACGAAAGAAGAACGCGTTGAATTAGACAAAGAGGAGTAACACGTAGGGAAAATCGGACTGTATTGTAGCGATGCTTCCTCATAGACGTCATGTACCGGTGAACTACATATCCAGGAACATGAAATACGTGGACACAGATACGTGGTTACCTCCGTGAACGAAATTTTTATCAGTAGAAACTTTTTACCAACAGTTTCCCTTACCTGTGAATAATACAGTTTACGATTTTTGGACTGTGACCACGTACAGTAATTTGGCTGTTATAATTACTATATATTATACGTATATACACATTTCGCGTGTATGAGATAAATTTTGTTGGTCGTGCATATTATCACTAGATACTAAGTACTCGTAAAATTTCATTCGTTTTATTATCAAACTTGTCATTGTTATGCGAGAGTATTTATCTATACTGGTACTTTGTAAGTTGTAAAATTTCCCTCGTAATATTAATAATAGCTAGAGGACCCTGTAACATCTAGTGGAATAACGAGAAACAAGATAAGTCGTTGAAAAAGTATATTGTCCTAAATCATGTCCAACTAGATCTTCATTTGAATACATGACATTTCGTATGCTTTAAACTAGTAGAAAAAGAGCAACAAAATTTCGAAAGTTTTAGTTCGATAACCAAAGGATGAAAATGTCTGGACGAAAATATTGGAGATTCGCTCGCGTCAAAAATTCAATAAATTACCATCCGGAATTCGGCTGTTTGTGCCAAGTGAAATTTTCAACGACCTGAAAGTCAGCACGTTCCATAGCGAGAAGAATCCTAAAGACGTCGGATCGCGAGAACGTTGATTCTCTCTGGACGAACGGAATTCCGAACTGCCATAAATCCTCAGAATCTTCTCTCGTGAATTTTCGCTGGAACTCATTCAACCGTTTTAATCACTCAACCGCAATTGTCGTGGCGAGAATGATGACTCTTGCGGTCACAGGATGAATCATTCATGTTCCTGCTAAAAAAAACTTTCTTATCGAAGCTATAGATTCGAACGTCACGCGACAACCCTGGCAAGCCGTAACATTTCGAAACTGGACCAGCTTGAACGACAAGGTAACGCTGAAATAAATTAAATCGCGATAATTAAGGCGCAACGTTAAAACAAAAATCGGAATGTAAAAGGACGGCTGGTTGGAAATGACGTTCCTTCGAGGAGTGGCTTTCGCTTTTATTGTTCGAATCCACGGATTCGCGTAGATTCTTAACCTCTGACGAACGTTTCGCTGGCAAGAGGGTCGCTTGAAGGGGTTGAAAGGGGTCAAGAAGATGTCGACATTAAAATTCACGCTCCCTGAGAATTAAACGCGAAAACCATCTATAAAAAAGGTTGAAAAAGTTTTGCTTCTACGAATCGTTCTGCAGAAAAAGGCACGGTTGCTGGAGAAGTGTTGTTTTACAACCGGTCGCGTAATTCGAGGGTTGCCTTGAAGGCAAGATCTCGGCCGAAGCTCGTAAAGGGTGGATTTTGCGCGTGCAAATGGTACTTGAATCAAACAGAACCGAACCTGATCCCGTTCTATTCGAAAGAAAATAATAAAAATTGTTTGTAATAGTTTCTATTTTTTTCGAGAACGATACGAATTTTCGCAAAATTGAGCTAGAGGAAAAAACTGAACTAAAAATGTTTCGCTTTTTTATTCTCGTAGCTTCTGTTGACATTGGAAATTAGGTCGAAAATAAACCAGCTGTAACGGGTAGCGAAATTGAAGTTGTACAAATCGCCATACTCAACATACTCAATTAGAGGAAATCAAAGCTGAACGTAAGTTCCGGACCTGGTATATTTATCTTCAAATGCTTTTTGTATTCTTTCGTTTTTTCCTACGCTGTTTTGTTGCTCTTCTAGATTTCGGCGCACGTTAATTCTCATTTCGCAGGATAATCTATGAAATTCTCACGTGGAACGTATACAAAGGGGATTTTTGCCGACATTACCAGTTTATCTCAAGATTTAGGGTTACTATCCTTTTGCTCTTTTCTTTTACCACCCGTACGAAACTTATTAAATCCATTCAGGATCGTAGATCGTTCAGTTTCCCCTTGTTGAAACTTTGCTTTTTATAGAAAACTTCTTTCCTCCTAGAATATATACTTGAACAAAGTTGTTTCATCCGCAGCAAATTAAGTCGCTAAACAGTAAAGAAACCGTAACTCGTTTTTATTTCTTACTTAACGTTAACGCTTCTGATAACGCGTTTCGCGCTCTGTTACAGCAAAATTTCCCGACGAATAAGCTACATAGAACGTGGCAACGACTAATAAATGCGATACTCCTCAACGAGATTAAAAATAAGAAAAAAAAATCCAAGGCTTTGATACGGTTTGTTTCTTCTGAAACCAGGTAATTCCTGCCCTTTTATTGCCAGTGCAAACGAACACGCGACTCATATTCCGATATTATCTTCGATATGGTTGCTGTCGTGATAGGCTAAGGGAACGCGAGACTGTTATAGATGACTGTTAGATGCGTCAAATAAGGTAGGAAAGGTACAGTTTGAAATTGGTAAATGATGAATATCACTGTAACTTATTGTCGTCTTGTGAACTCAACATACGACCTCGTTCATAAATATTATCAACGTGTACAAATTTCCTAGTAATTTTAATCAGCAACCGGAGTTTCAAATTCGTAAAGTTTACGCAAAGGATCGATTTGCTCGTAATACCAACGTGGTGTCACCGGACACTTGGTCTGCATTGGACAACACGTTAATGCTACAGGATGTGAAAGTGTTAAAATAAAGTTTCTGAGGCTTACTTAACTTTCTGTACGTGTCCTAGTACTCATGGACAGCGATGTATATTTTTTGGATATGTATATTATACGAAATTGAAATTGTTTATGTAAAATGTGTATCACAATGTTTCACACATACAGAAACTATCTCTTTTATTGCATATTAATTATTGAAAAAAATGTATCGCGATATTGCACGATAGCTTTAACGTAGAATAAAATTGGCCTGGTTTCCATTTCTAATTTCCCAGTTATATTATGTTCTATTCGAAACAAGCTTACGTGCTTCTGAACTTTGATGTATAAATCAACAACGACAAATAATATTAAATTATCATTTAAATCTGCCAGAAAAGAAGAATCCAAAAGATGATGAGAAAAGGTTTTATTACAACCTTTCTTCCATCTCTGACAAAGGGAACGTGAATTATTAAAAGGTTTGTCATCCAATAAACTCTACGAGAAAGAAATCGAACAAACTAGTGGTTTGCACGCTGATCGTAACATTATCGTTCACCATATTATCGATGTCGATTAATTTAGCTCAAAATTATCGTCCAACATTTGCGAAGTTTATCGATCACAATGTAGAAAATCAAACAACACGATTGTATTATTCATTCTCGAGGAAAAAATTATCGTGTTCTTAAACAGTCACGATATTACGAAAGTTCGTGCCACCTCGTTCAAGGATTAGACTTGTTGTCACAGAGGAAAAGATGTGCAAGAAAAGCACAAGAAGATACCTCGAATTTGATGAAGACATCGCGGGAATCATCGAGGATGTCGAGATGCCAATGCAGGCACTCAAGGATAAGACGCCACCCACCGAAAAGGCGACCCGAATCGCCAAGGAAAAAATCTTCAAAGGTGACAAGATCACCAGATATATGAGAAAGTCCCCAGTGGAGGGAAGCGCGTGCAAGACAACGAGAAGCCTGGCCAGGAGCCAGCCGAAGGCAACGAGGGACGAAGCGGCCAGCACCTCGGAGCTAGACACACCGGCGGAAATGTCGGACAGCGGCACCGAAGCGGCGGCACCAAGGGAATGTCTCAGGAGGAAGGCCATGGCGAACAGAGCAACGGCCGAGACCGAATGCAACGACGAGGACAGTATCGTCATTAAGATGAGCGAATGGAAGGCGATGACGGAAATCATTACAGAAGTCTTCCGCGAAATCCAAGGCATAGGTAGCAGACTCTACCTCATGAGCAAAAAGGATACCGACATCAAGAAAAGGAGGGACGCCATCAGTAAAAAAGCGATCAAGCTCCACTCGATGTTGGACGAGATGAGGCTCAAAAGGAACGCGAGGACAGTCACGGCCACCAGGATGACCACCCCTCCGGGGAGGAGTGAGGAGAAGGAAGGAAAAAGGAAGGAGATATCGCCCGTCGAGGGGAAGGGCGACACCAAGAGAAAGAGACCAACGACCGTGGAGGCCTCCTACGCAGGAGCCTGTGCCGGCAACAGCTCGGCAAAAGCGACTACGGAACGCACGGACAGCGATGTAAAGGAAGACTGGATCCCTGTCCGCGGAAGGAGAGGAAAAGGAACGGACACCCCGACGGTGGTCAGGAAGGCGAACGCAGGAAGGGCGGCATTGGACAAGCCAAAGAGGCCGGAAGGACCGAAGAGGATACGTAACAGACCCGAAGCCATCCTCGTCAAAGTAGGGCAGGACAAGGAGTGGATCCAGGTCTACAAAGACTTGATGGGGGCAAGGGAGACCCTAAAAGAGAGCTGTGGGGTTAGGAGGACCAGAACAGCTGACATCCTGATCGAGCTGAAAGCAGGTAGCAACGCCAAAAAGACCGCGGCGGATATGAACACGGCGCTAAGAGGCAAGGTGAGAGCGCTACCAATGCGCGACAAGACCTCCGTAGAGATCAGGGATATAGACCCGCTCGTAGGCAAGGAAGAACTAGCCAGGGAGATAGTAGTGCAACTGGGCGTAAGCGACATCACTGAGGTCGAAGTAAAGACCCTAAAAATGGCGCCGTGGGGCACCCAATCGGCAATAGTGACGATGCCGAAAGCCTATCTGGCCAAAGAGGGGGCGAGCCGGAAGATCAGAACCGGCTTGACGATAGCCTCGATAAAGGCACTACCCAATGTGGTAAAGTGCTTCAGATGTCACATGTTCGGGCATATCGCGAACAAGTGCACGGCGATAAGCCCTGGAAAGGAGATTTGCAGGAAGTGCGGAGCCAAAGACCACACGATAGCTGCCTGCGTCAACGCACCCTGCTGCTCCATCTGCAGCAAGGAGAAAGGAGTGAAATTTGACCACGTAACCGGATCCCTGGCTTGTCCAGAATATAGAAGGCGGTTGAAAGCGAGTAAATGAGGATACTGCAGATAAACCTCAACAGATGCAACCTGGCGCAGGACATGATGCACCAATGCGCGATCGAACTTAGGCCGGATATAATAATAATTTCCGAGCCGAACAGGCAGCTACCGCACTGGTTTAATGACACCAAAGGAGACGCCTCGATATGGGTCACACTCCTCAATGGCAAGCTGCCTGATGAAACAACAGAGGTCAAGAGCGACGGGATAGTGGGCGTCCGCGTCGGCGACGTCTTCTGCTTCAGCGGATACTGTTCGCCCAACATAAATAAGCCAGCATACTGCAAATACATAGACACGCTGTCTACTATGACGAAGAGCATTGCTAGAAGACACGACAAGGTCGTCGTGGCCGGAGACTTCAACGCAAAGTCAACCTGTTGGGGAGGATCGATCACAGACAAGAGAGGGAGAGTCTTAATGGAGGCACTAAGCGGCCACCGGGTGTTTCCATTGAGGCTCAAGGAAAAGTACACCTTCTTCATGAACGGGAAGACGAGCTTCCCCGACATAATAAGCGTATCCAACAAGGTCAGCGAGATACACGCCGGAAGCGCGGTCTTGGACAAATACTCGGCCTCGGACCATCTGTACGTGCTCCACAGGTTTAAGACGAGGAAGACCCGAACCGTATCGAAGTTCTACAGGTACGTGACCAAGGACATGTCGCCGGAGGAGTTCCTGAGCAGATTCGACGACACACTGAAGAAGGAGGACCTCAACGCGGCTATCGGAGAGGATGGGGCCGAGCCCTTGCAAAAGAGCATCGAAGGTACGTGCGAAGGGATGCTAAGGAAGTCGAACGGTGCGGCGAGCCGCAAGTACGCGAACTACTGGTGGAACCCGATGATCGCGGAACTGAGAGCGCAGGCGCACAAAGCGCTCAGGAAGGTGACGAGAGAAAGAAAGAAGAATGCCGGCAACACCGAGCCCCTCGTCAACGCCTACAAGGAGATCCGAAGGCAGTTAAAAAAGGAGATCGCCTGTAGCAAAAAAAAAACAGCTTGGGCAGAATACTGCAAGATACTGGAGAGCGACCATTGGGGCAAACCCTCTCGCACGGTCATGAAGAAATGTAAAAGCAAGGGACCAACAAACGACATGCCGATCGACATGGTGAAGGCAGTCCTACAGAGGCTATTCACCTTGGGACACGGACCCCCCCCCCCCATTATGAGGGCCGCGAATAGGCAGAGACCGAAGAAGAAGGAGATATTAGCCTCAGCGTCGCCATCGGCGAAGGCGATGTCGTCGATGCCGCCAGAAGAATGAACACCAAGAAGGTTGCAGGAGTCGATGGCGTGCCGGGCGAGATCGCGAAGCTGGTAGCGAGTCGCAGGAGCGAGCTCGTGACAAGGGCGTTCAACGGCATCACCGAATCAGGAAGGATCCCAGACTGCTGGAAGATGGCCAGAGTAATACTGCTAAGGAACCAACGCGTACCGGCCGATAAGCATACTCCCAACCATGAGCAAGATCTGGGAAAAATGCTTTAAGAAGATCATCGAGAGATGCATCGGAACGGACCCGTTCCATCGGAGGCAATATGGCTTCAGAAAGAAGAGGAGTACGGTAGATGCCATCAAACAGGTGATGAAGTTTGCCAACATCTGCAAACAGAAGAAGGTAATATGCGTGATGATCACCCTGGATATTAGCAATGCCTTCAATTCGCTCAGCTGGAAGAGCATATACGAGGAATTTGACAAGAGGAAGCTGCCATGGAAGGTCAAAAGGCTAATCGGCAGTTACCTATCCGGAAAGAGGATCATCGTGAGCAACCAGCACGGCACGGTGGAGCACGAGGTGGCGGCGGGAGTTCCGCAGGGATCCATCCTCGGACCATTCCTGTGGAACTTGGTATACGACCGGTTGCTCGAGAGACTCGACAACATGCCAATGGTCAGAGCAACCGCCTTCGCGGATGATCTGGCCATCACATGTTCCGTCGGGAGGAACGAAGAGGCCTCCGTCAAGGTCAACACGATGCTAAGGATCGCCAACGATTGGTGCACGAGTGTCGGGCTCACCCTGGCGAGGGAAAAGACGGAGGTCATGCTCATCACAAGCTTGCGAGTGCCGAGAGTGGTGAAACTCAGGTTGGGCTCCTCGGACATCGAAACGGTCGATCGCATCAGGTATCTCGGAGTCGTCATCGACTCCAGTCGGAGGTTCGGTGCGCATATCGAGATGGTGTGTAACAGAGCCGACAAGTTAATAGGAGCCCTTAGGGGAATTCTACCCAACATCAACGGGCCGCCCAGCTTGGCTCGTAGGCTCTACTACAATGTGTGGGAGTCCATCGTAACTTACGGAGCATCGGTGTGGGCTAGAGCAGCGAATACCGATAAGAACAGGAAAAAGCTGAAACGAGCACAACGAACGGCCCTGTGCATAACAACGACGGCATACCGTACCGTCTCCCACGCGGCACTTTGCGTGTTGACCGGGAATCTCCCGATTTACATAAAGATAAAGATGCTCGGAGAGACCTACGAGAGGAACAAGATCCATGGGTCCAGGATTGGCACGGATGACGGCTCTAAGCTGAAGGAGGAACTGGAGGCGATTCGCAAGAAGGCCCAAGAGGACTGGCAGAAGGAGTGGAACAACTACAAAAAGGAAAATATCACAAAGAAGCTAATACCGAGTGCGCTGCTATTTACCAAAAAGAAGATGGACATCGATCACCACACCACGCAGCTGCTAACCGGGCATGGGAGCTTCGGTGTCTATAGGAAAAGGATTGGCAGGGACAGCGACAGCAACTGTCTCGACTGTGGAGACCCGAGCGACGATGCAGAGCACGCCCTCTTCGCGTGCCCGAAGTGGACGGACAGAAGGATCGAGCTGGAGAACGCTCTGGGCGGGAAGATAGACGTGGGCAATCTGATCGCCACGGTGACCGCCAAGGGCGAGAGCTGGAATAAATTCAGGCAATTCTGCAAGACCGTCATGTGTCACAGGAGGGTGACAGCGAGGGCCTGGGAAGAGGCAAGGAGGAGAACGAGCGTAACAACAACTACGCGGAGCAATGAGGGCAAGAACATGAAACAACGAAAAACCGCAGAAGGAGACCAGCCCAGTATTCTGAACTGGCTGAGAGGACGACATGAGCAGTAACTGCCCGAAGAAGTAGATACAACGGGGCACGAAAGGACAACCCTGATGACTGCCGACAGGTTTTACCGGGGTTGTCTGCCTTCTAAGCGGAGGAAGAAGGAGGAGGGGTTTTTAGTGGGTATGGCAACGACATCCGACCGACTCCCACATAACCCAGTGATGCGGGTCACTGGGCATGCGTAATAGCATTTTCCCCTCCCCACGCAAAAAAAAAGGATTAGACTTAGGGAAAACGATTTTCTGCATGTTATGTGGAAATAATCGCAATTTAAAGTCTCTTTGCTCCAAAACGACGTTCAGCTAATCTCGTTTGGTTTACACGGCCCCCATTTCGTTTAATGAGAGTATAGTTCACGTAGGTACCCATAAAGGCGTAATCAAAATTCCATAAATATGAAACACGCGTATAAACGTTGTTATCCGAAAAAGCCGAATAAAATTCAATGCATGCATCGTCGTAATTTCTAACGCAGAACATCGAACGACGAAAGACGTTGCACCTATTTATAATTAAGTTCAACGTACGTTCAACTGGCCGATTCGCCAGATTCACGTTTGATTTGGATCGCGCGCAAAGTAATTTTCCGCTTCCGATCTCGAATGGAACATGCACTAACATGTCAGACATGTATACAAATTGAGATAACAGAAACATGATAACTTGATTAAAATTGAAGAATCACTAAGAAATTATCGAAACGTTTAAGAATTGTTATTTCATTTAAAACGTTAGACGATGAAGTCTCTCGTCCATCTGATGTAACATAATTAATATTCTTTTTATACTTCTATTTCTTGATCTCAATTTTCATCAATTCTGATATTTATATTATTATTGTATCACTTGTTATTCGATTCCATGTACACTGCAAATGATTTTACGATACAGACTGAGATTTTGAGTAGAGTTCTTAGCGTACGTCATCTATTAATTCACTTTCAATCCTTTCAACAGAGTTTAGATAAGAAAACAGCCAAAGAGAGATTAAAAGAAAATCGGAGATATAAAATGAGAATATAAAAATAGTACTTTGTCTTAATAATTATATTTACACCTAATCTTCCAAATTGCGAAGCAGCTACAAGAATATCGCCATTATCGCTAGACCGTCGGCAAATTTTTAAAATCCTCTAACAGAGAACTCTATACCGTTCTGTTTGTCCCGCATCTCGAACACTGTTCTCTCAACATAGAATTCTTCGTTTTGTTGTTTCTAAAATTGGCGACTCCGCTGCAGCAATTTTTTAAAACTACGATTTACTTTTAACGTCTCTCGGGTTGTTTACGTTGGAACCGCATAGATTCATTGCCAATGCTACTACATTTGTCTTCAAAATTGCAAACGACTATATTATAAATTGCTGGGAAATTCTGCAGTTATCGGAGCTCGATGTTTCTCCGGGGACATTCAGAAAATTTCCCTTATTCTATACATCCGATATTTAGTTGTGTTAAACGTATATGTGACCACGCCACTCGCTCACGCGCCAGCTACGCTTTTTCTGTAAATCGTTGCCCACGTTTATAAGAATACATTTAAAACGCTTGACATTCGTCTTCGTCTTTGTATCACGTATGACAAACGCCATATTCCAATTATACAGTGTGTCAGTTTTATCTGGAAATATTTCGAAAACTATAGATGAGACAAGAAAATTGATTTTCAGGCAAATGTTATACAATTTTGACGGGGTCATATTATGCCGATATTTATTTTATGCTGGAATAACTTTGAAAAGCCCTGTGAAAGTAACGCTTGTGTTTTTTAAATGGGAACTATATTCTTTTTTTTTCATATTTTCATAACTGACGTTGAAGCGCTTCTTATTTATATTTTTTGCATAAACCCATATCCGGACATTAATTCTTAAGAAGGATGCGAAGTTGTATTAAACATCTAGAAACGACTAGTCGTTTCAGGGATAGTATTTCGGTGCATACACACGTACTCGCATAAACAGCTCTTTTTAGAACCATCAATGATGTATAAAGTCTACCGGAGAAATGGATAACGCCAATAATGTCGATATATCAAGTTTGAGATTTAATATTTCGATAATATTTTATGCGGAAAGTACGTAGTAGTAGAAGCAGGTAATGTTCTGAAAATGTTTTGATGTTGTATGGTGGTTGCAGGAACGTGGAATAAGAAAATATTGGGCTTTTCAAGGACTCTTCGGGGTGAAATAAACATCACCATGATAAACCCCTCGAAATCGTGTAATATCTGTTTTATTGTTCTCGAGATACGCACGTGTTTCCGGGTAAAGTGGATAAAACCGTAAAACGTTGATAAATGTATGTTCGTGTTGATTATGCTTAAACCAAAGAGTATTGCCCGTATGAATAAACGAATGAAATAAGATAAATTTCGAAAATTTGCGAAGAGAATGGGGAAACGTATGTTTACTTCCAGAGTCAAAAAGCAATTGAGGTAATAGGCTGATCGACGGCGTACTGAATTATAAAGCTGTTTTTTATCAAAAGAGAATAAGAAACTTATCGTGTTCTTTCCTCATAGTTTTCAGTTGTGACACTTTTAGAATATACGTGCGACACTACGAACGCAAGGATGTAACAATAAAGGCAGCTCGCGATCGTATTTTTCTAAAATCGAATTAGAAGATTCGAGAAAATTCCTTTGATCTCGTTCGAATCGCGAATGCATCTCACCACCGGTTTCCTAAATAATGTAATTTCTGAAAGCTTTTCATAGACCAGTTCGATGTTAAATTAATCGAAAGTGCTTCTGAGAGAGAACGAGTCGGTTTCTTACGCGTTGTCTGAATGCAACACGGAATTCTTCGTCGGTGCTGGCAACCTTTGTGTTACGTAATTCGTCGTCCATCTTTGCAACCTTTGTGTTACATTTTCATCGATTCGACGCCGTAAATGTGGCGATCGGGTGCAGAATGCCGGAAAGAAACGGGAAATTTGTCGTAAAAGGTGCGCGATCCGATAACGCGAGCTGGGGACGCATAAAAATACGAGTTAATCTAACCTTAAGCATCCTAAGCAAGCCACGATCCAAATATTGATCGTCACGGAAGCAAGGAGGCCAAACACGATAATAAGTCATGGAGAATCATTCTCCCGTGGAACGTTCAATTATCAAAATAACCGGAATGTTAAAATATCGTTAGAGACGTTCTATCGATCGAGGTTCAACGATCAAGACGGTAGGAAAATGCCATGGACGAAACCTTTACGTAGGAATTTTCCATTTAACACAAAACAGATCTCTATCAAAAGAACAAATCTGTGTTTGTTTCTCTGCACAAAATTAGCGTAGTAATTCACAATGAAAATCGATCAAAATTCAACGAAAAGCATAAGTTCTAAAGGAAAGGCGAGTTTCCTTTAAGTAAAATTTTCAGATTGAAAAGCATATAAATTTTTCACCACAAGGATGCAAGTTAGAAAATTTCCTATTCAACGTGTCACAATTCTATTTCGAAAGAACAATCCTAATCTGTTATTGAATCTGTCAAACAGATAACACGGTAGACTCGTATAGAAATATTCTAATGAAAATCTTAATCGAAACAAGATTAAGACAAATATAATGAACAAAATTTAAAAACACGAATAAAAATATAAATTTCCATATATTAAGTTATACCGGATAAATGCAAATTACAAAATACCCCTACGTACTCTAACACGTAACAGTCCTCGACAAAATAATTCTGATTTGTTTCTCTCTAGGAAATTGCCACTTGTAATGTTAATTAATCAGAATTTCTCGACTAATAGCTTTGGTAGAAATCTCTACCTACGCTCTGCTATCCCCGACACGGCGTTCTTTGAATTTATTAATTGTAGCGTTAATGTATGAGTTAGGATAAATGTTACATTGTAAATAGTTTAAAGGAATACAGCTTCTGTTTAGTTTTAAAATCAGCAGACAACAACGAGATGGTACAGTTCTTACGAGACACGTAGGCTTAGGTTAAGATATGTGCATGTGTGTACAGCTAGTGCCTGCGTGAGGGTAAGGGAGTGTTCGCCAGTGAATGTTTCTTTTTATCTAGCGATAAAATAATAATTCAATTTCCAGAAATAGTCATCCGCTCTGTCATCCTTAGATAGTTCAGCTTCTGTCTAGTTGTATTAGTTAGAAAATGCAAAGCAAACTGCAAATTCCTAACCTCTTGTGTCCGATTCAAAGTTCGTGTCGTTGAATTTTCACGTTGATATCGAACATAGATGTCGTGGTCCGCGCGGTAACTTCGTCGGAGCGATAACTATCCAACGCGTATTTGCATACAATTTGAATAAAACGAAGGAGACATCATTGAGTGTCGAACAAGAAGATTAGTGACGAGATCTGGCATGTCAGTTACTCGTTAAATTAGCGGCACAATTTCGTGCGCGTAATTAAAATTGATCGTTTAACCGACGAGGGGGGCGTGTAATGCAATGACGTGACTATAGACATCGCATTGTTAGATGCTGCGGTCTGGTCTCACGCGACGAAAAACTGTGGTTTAATCTAAATAGACTCTATGGAACAGATTGCCCGTAGCCAATAAAATCGATGAAAAGCACGCACCGTTTTTACAAAAACATCATTTACGCGATACATGCAAGTTTATCGATTAAAATGTACACTTTGTGCAACGTAACTGCGTCGGAACGTTAGGAGTTGATCGACTGTTTTACCGATCGAACGTGCAGCTTTTATTTTTGAATTGAGCGCCAGAAATTCCACACATACCTAGAAATATCAATAGAGCAGAGTATCGTTACACAAACTTTTCCTCACTTTTACTTTGATCTACGCTTGATTTCCACGTCCCGTCATTGATCACACAAGACGCGCGAAAGGACAAAAGGAGGCAAAGTGACAAACGGGGCGAAAATCCGGGAGGGAAGATTCAAATGTCTCGAGGAATTTACGTGTCGTAGAATAGTGACAATTTACTTACGATTGATGAACGTCGTTTCGAGGGTGGCCGTAGCGGATACTGAACGAAAACCAAGAAATCGGCGAGAAAGGTAGAAGACAACCGCGTCTGCTCGTCACCGTGATACTACTGGCGGTGATTGCTCTACCCACACCAGAAAGTGCGACCCAGGAAGCAACCCCCACCGGCCGTCGACCGGTCGCGATATAGCAAGCTACCCCTGTGAATCGGTGATCCTTCGATTTCGATCAACCTGATCGAGTTTCACCATTGACGTCGTTTACCACGTTGATGTCGAGGTGGCCGTCACGCGGTAACCAAGCATAATTCATTCCATCGATCAGATCTCGATGGAAATTAATATATTCTACCGATAAGGAATCGCTGAATATAAGTTCGCATAGAAATGTTACAGCTACGGTGCATTAAATAGATTCTTGATTTATTGCGATGATATTCATGGAAAGTTAATATAATTGTAATGGCAGAAGGTGATGGGTGGATGCAAGCGACATTCAGTTACACGCATAACATGATATCGATGTGTAACATGTATACGTAGATGGTACTATCGTACTTTCGCGTTGAAAACTTTATAGTTCAATTCCATTGTACCTTAAGTCGTCCTTGGATTTCTGGCATACGCCCCTATAAACCCTAGAATATCTTAGGAATTTGCAGATCGTTTCCGAGTCAAGACATCGTGCAATTTGCCCCTCTCCTTTTCACGTTCTTTCTTTCTTTCTATCTCTTTCGTCGATAGAATTTTCTTCTCCAATACCTTCATTTATCGTTGCAATCTCTTTTAGCAATCTCTGCGCCTTTTGATCGATGATATCCGTTTGATTTTGTATCTTTACGTTGGTTTTTCTACTATTTCCTGGTATTGTTGTAATTTCTTCTATTCGTAATCGTCAAAGTGTCTCTCTCATTTCTAAAATCCTCCTGATATTGTTACGCCCACTTAAACATTTATTTTCATTGTTAGATCGTCCTTTTTGTTACGCGTGTGCTGTTTTCTTTTTACTGCTAGAATTTTACTTTTTGAGATCGATGCTGTTTTTCACTGGTGGAGTTCTTTTTCTGGCCCAAATTGATTGATATCTTCCGTGGGTGTTTAGGTTCTCGAAACAATTATTATAGATATTTATTAATCCATGTGCACGTAAATCGAGAAAGAGTATAAGAAATATTCATAACATCTATTGTTTTTACGGCAGAATTCACAATAAAGGAATGCATGCCATTATGGTTCATTAGATTGCTTGAACAGGATTAAAAGCTTTATGATTCTGTTTCATACAGATTGTATA
>NW_026109484.1:0-34591 GCF_024516045.1 Bombus affinis | reverse complement strand
ATGACGAATAACGTTATGGAGTATAATACAACGTATAACGATATATTGCATCACTATGTGACGTATAACGCTATATGCTATTACGTTATAAGGTATAACGTTATATTGCATCACGATATCACTTATAACGTTATATTGCATCACTATATCACTTATAACGATATATTGCATCACTATGTCACGTATTACGATATATACTATTACGTTATAACGCATAACGTTATATTGCATCACTATATCACTTATAACGTCAAATTGCATTACTATAATGACGTATAACATTATGGAGTATTACGTTACAACCTATAACGTTATACTGAGTCACTATATGACGTATAACGTTATATACTATAACGTTATAAGGTATAACGATATATTGCATCACTATATAAAGTATAACCTTATATACTATTACATTATAAGGTATAACGATATATTGCACCACTATATGTCGCATAACGTCGTATACTATTACGCTATAACCTATAACGTTGTACTGCATCACTATATGACGTATAACGTTATATACCATTATGTTATAAGGGTATAACGTTATATTGCATCACTATATCACTTATAACGTTATATAGCAACCCTATATGACGTATAACGTTATGAACTATTACGTTATAACGTATAGCGTTATATTGCATCACTACATCACTTATAACGTTGTATTACATCACTATATCACTTATAACGTTGTATTGCAATACTATATGACGTATAACGTTTTGGAGTATTACGTCACAACGTATAACGATATATTGCATCACTATGTGACGTATAACGTTATGAACCAATTACGTTATAACGTATAGCGTTATATTGCATCACTATATCACATATAACGTTGTATTACATCACTATATCACTTATAACGTTGTATTGCATTACTATATGACGTATAACGTTATGAACTATTACGTTAGAACGTATAGCGTTATAGAGTATCTCCTTATATCGTATAACGATTTACACTATTACGTTATAATGCATAACACTATATTTCATCACTATATCACTTATAACGTTATATTGCATCACTATATCACTTATAACGTTATATTGCATTACTATATGACGTATAACGTTATGGAGTATTACGTTACAACGTATAACGATATATTGCATCACCATGTGACGCATAACGATATATACTATTACGATGTAACGCATAACGTTAAATTGCATCACTATATCACTTATAACGTTATATACTGTTATAACGTCTAACGTTATATTGCATGACCATATGACGTATAACGTTATGGAGTATTACGTTACAACGTTATAACGATATATTGCATCACTATGTGACATATAACGTTATTACTATTACGTTATAACCTATAACGTTGTACTGCGTCACTATATGACGTATAACGTCATATACTGTTATAACGTATAACGTTATATTGCATTACTATATGACGTATAACGTTATGAACTATAGCGTTATAACGTATACCGGTATAGAGTATTACCTTATATGGCATAACGATTTATACTATTACTTATAACGCATAACGCTATATTGCATCACTATATCCATATATCGTTATATGGCATCACTATATGATGCATAACTTTTATACTACTACGTTATAACTAATAACGCATCACTATATGACGTATAACGTTATGGAGTATTACGTTGTAACGTATAACGTTATATTGCATTACTATATGACGAATAACGTTATGGAGTATAATACAACGTATAACGATATATTGCATCACTATGTGACGTATAACGCTATATGCTATTACGTTATAAGGTATAACGTTATATTGCATCACGATATCACTTATAACGTTAAATTGCATCACTATATCACTTATAACGATATATTGCATCACTATGTCACGTATTACGATATATACTATTACGTTATAACGCATAACGTTATATTGCATCACTATATCACTTATAACGTCAAATTGCATTACTATATGACGTATAACATTATGGAGTATTACGTTACAACCTATAACGTTATACTGAGTCACTATATGACGTATAACGTTATATACTATAACGTTATAAGGTATAACGATATATTGCATCACTATATAAAGTATAACCTTATATACTATTACATTATAAGGTATAACGATATATTGCACCACTATATGTCGCATAACGTCATATACTATTACGCTATAACCTATAACGTTGTACTGCATCACTATATGACGTATAACGTTATATACCATTATGTTATAAGGTATAACGTTATATTGCATCACTATATCACTTATAACGTTATATAGCAACCCTATATGACGTATAACGTTATGAACTATTACGTTATAACGTATAGCGTTATATTGCATCACTACATCACTTATAACGTTGTATTACATCACTATATCACTTATAACGTTGTATTGCAATACTATATGACGTATAACGTTTTGGAGTATTACGTCACAACCGTATAACGATATATTGCATCACTATGTGACGTATAACGTTATGAACAATTACGTTATAACGCATAACGATATATTGCACCACTATATGACGTATAACTTTATATTGCATCTCTATATGACGTATAACGTTATATACTATTACGTTATAACGTATACGATATATTGCATCACTGTATGATGTCTAACGTTATATAATATACGTTATAACGTATAACGCTATATTGCATCACTATATGACGTATAACGTTAGATACTATTACTTTTAACCTATAACGTTATACTGCATCTCTATTTGACGTATAACGATATAGAATATTACGTTATAACGTATAACATTATATTGCATCTCTACACGACGTATAACGTTATATTGCATCAGTATATCGCGTATAACGTTATGGTGTATTTCGTTATAACATATTGCGACATATTGCATTACTATGTGACGTATAACGTTATATACTATTACGATATAACCTATAACGTTATATTGCATCACTATTTGACGTATAACGATATAAAATATTACGTTATAACGTATAACATTATATTGCATCTGTATATGACGTATAACGTTATCTTGCATCAGTATATCACGTATAACGTTATGGAGTATTACGTTATAACGTATATCGACATAATGCAATACTATGTGACGTATAACGTCATATACTGTTACGTTATAACGTATAACGTTATATTGCATTACTATATCACGTATAACGCTACGGAGTATTACGTTATAACGTATATCGACATAATGCAATACTATGTGAGGTATAACGTTATATACTATTACGTTAGAACGTATAACGATATATTGCATCACTATATCACTTACAACGATATATTGCATCACTATACTACGTATAACGCATACGTAGTAGACTGTTACGTTATAACGTATAGCTTTATATTGCATCACTATATCACGTACAACGTTACGGAGTATTACGTTATAACGTATAACGACATAATGCATTACTATGTGACGCATAACGTTATATACTATTACGTTATAACCTATAACGTTATACTGCATCACTATATGACGTATAACGTTATATACTAATACGTTGTAAGGTATAACGATGTATTGCATCACTATATCACTTATAACGTTATATTTCATCACTATATGACGCATAACGTCATGTACTATTATGTTCTAACGTATAACTCTATATTGCATCACGATATGACGTATAACTTTATATTGTACCACTATATGACTTATAACTTTATATTGCATCACTATAGGACGTATAACGTTATACACTATTACGTTATAATGTATACCGTTATATTTCATCTCTATATGACGTATCGCTTTATATTGCATCACTATATGATGTCCAACGTTATATACTATTAAGTTATAACGTATAACGCTACATTGCATAACTATATGACGCATAACATTGTATTTCATCACTATATGACGTATAACGTCATATACTATTACGTTATAACGTATAACGCTATATTGCATCACAATATGACGTATAACGTTATACACTATTACGTTATAACGTATACCGCTATATTTCATCTCTATATGACGTATCGCTTTATATTGCGTCACTATAAGACGTAAAACGTTATATACTATTACGTTATAACGTATAACGATATATTGCATCACTATATGATGTCCAACGTTATATAATATTACTTTATAACGTATAACGCTATATTGCATCACTATATGACGTATAACTTTATATTGCATCTCTATATGACGTAAAACGTTATATACTATTACGTTATAAGGATAACGATGTATTGCATCACTATATGCCTTATAACGTTATATTGCATCACTATATGACGTATCACGTTATATAATATTACCTTATAACGAACAACGTTATATTGCATCACTATATCACTTACAACGTTATATTGCATTACTATATGACGTATAACGTCATGTACTGTTACGTTATAACGTATAACGGTATATTGCACCACTATATGACGTATAACGTTATATACTATTACGTTATAACGTATAACGTTATATTGCATCACTATATCACGTATAACGTTACGGAGTATTACGTTATAACGTATAACGACATAATGCATTATTATGTAACGTATAACGCTTTATACTATTACGTTATAACCGATAACGTTATACTGCATCACTATATGACGTATAACGTTATATACTATTACGTTATAACCGATAACGTTATACTGCATCACTATATGACGTATAACGTTATATACTTTTACGTTATAAGGTATAACGATTTATTGCATCACTATATCTCTTATAACGTTATATTTCATCACTATATGACGCATAACGTCATGTACTATTATGTTATAACGTATAACGTTATATTGCATCACGATAAGACGTATAACTTTATATTGCACCACTATATGACTTATAACTTTATATTGCATCACTATATGACGTATAACGTCATATACTGTTACGTTATAATGTATACCGTCATATTTCATCTCTATATGACGTATCGCTTTATATTGCATCACTATATGACGTATAACGTTATATACTATTACGTTATAACGTATATCGATATATTGCACCAGTATATGATGTCTCACGTTATATACTATTAAGTTATAACGTATAACGCTACATTGCATAACTATATGACGCATAACATTGTATTGCATCACTATATGACGTATAACGTCATATACTATTACGTTATAACGTATAACGCTATATTGCATCACTATATGACGAATAACTATATATTGCATCTCTGTATGACGTATAACGTTATATACTATTACGTTATAAGGTATAACGTTATATTGCATCACGATATGACGTATAACTTTATATTGCACCACTATATGACTTATAACTTTATATTGCATCACTATATGACGTATAACGTTATATACTATTACGTTATAAGGTATAACTATATATTCCATCATTATGTGAAGTATAACGTTATACTATTAAGTTATAACGTATAACAATATATTGCACCACTATATGACGTATAACGATATATTCCATCACTATGTGAAGTATAACGATATAGACTATTACGTTATAACGTATAACGTTATATTGCATCTCTATATGACGTATAACGTTATATACCATTACGTTATAACGTATAGCGTTATATTGTATTGTTACGTTTCGTTATCCAAATTTTGAAATTTTAAACAATGTAGTAGTCGCTGCCACCAGTAACAGTCTAAGGACTGTTTCAATTAGATATTTCTTGTTAGATTATGTAGCGTTGATCGGAATTTAGGCCACTGGGCAACAATCTCCACGTTTCGGCTAACCTGCTATGCGCAGGAATACTAGCACGGGAGAGGATTGTTTGGAATAAACAATTATATTATAAATAATTATTACTGGCGGAATTAATGACGAATTATACTAATCATTGATATTATTTATTATTTTAATAATTAATTATTAATAATAATTAAAGTTGACTCACCTGACGTTGGTCTCCGCTGATGAACGGGCAGGCCGCTGGGGTGATTCCGGTTTTACAAAGATCGACACTTCTATAATTTTTCGTTTTAATCTTTATTTAATTTGAACAGTGTAAACAACAGTGTGTCCGGAGGCGTTTAACAATTCGAAATTCTAACACAAAAACTTGAGCCAACTATTGTTTTAATTCTAACTGACTAATAACAATTATTTTATAATTCGAACTGACTAATAACATTTATATCTCGTAATTCTTAAACTCGAACTGGAACGAACAATTATTCTCTAATCCTAACTTAAATTCTAATTAAATCAACTGAACGAACTGATATCAGACTCACTCAAATTCAATTGAACGACTAACAATTACTCTCCTTATTTTCGCTAAATTCTCCTGAACCAACTAATCACAATTGCTCTATCCTATTTCTTTATTCTAACTGAATTACTCTTCTTTAATTTCGTTAAATTCTCCCGAACGCTAACAATTTCTCTGACTATATTCTAACTGAACCAACTAATGGCAGTTACTCTCTTTTCACAATTACTCTGATTGTTCTAACTGAACCACTAACAATTAATCGCTAACGCTAACGCTAACAATTAATCTGACTCTTCTTTATTTTTCGCTAAATTCTCCCGAACGCTAACAATTACTCTCTTCTATTCCTTTATTCAACTGACCCGCTAACAATTACTCTGATTTGAATTGTGTCGCTACGCTTTTTATAATGACATCCCCAATGGGATGACAGTCACGTGACAGTTCGTTCCGGTGGGAATCGCAATGCTGCAGGTTTTTAGAGTTTCCATGAGAGAACGTGGATTTTGATGATTACAGGTTATGTTGAGTGATGGACACAAAAGCGTCCGCGCCTGTGCGAACTGTGTGAGTATGTGTTTTTAGTATTCTATCTCGTTTCGCATGTTGTTTGTTTCCTTAAACTTGTGAATTTGTTTTAGCGCAAGAGGAAGAAGATATGTGAATGGTACGAGATGACGTGATCGACGTGCGTGTGCGAATATGTGCGAGGGATGATGCTGAAGTGGCGGTTTTCCATCCAAATAGGCACAGTGGCACCTTCGTTGGCGTCGTGTCCTGATGATCTTTTGACAATTTGGTTTTATTTGACAATATGAGATATATTTTGCTCCTTGTAGATTTATATGTCCATATTTGCTATATATTAAATCGTGTATATTTTATATTACTTTCTTGTTATTAGGTTATTAGTTGTGTAACTCCAGTTTCTGATCTATGGAAAGTGGTGAAACGTCTTCACGAAATACAATTTCATTCGTTTTCCTCCCTTGCATTGGCACGCTGTGAGTGGTGTCGACTTCCAGGTGAGGTTTGTGCATCTTGATTATTATGCATTTAATGATAGATACTTTGTCAGAGGTTCCCATGCGGATTGTCTCGGTGTGTATCTTGTTATGATTTCTTTTATTTAGTTCATCCTGCTTCTTTCGTGTTTTATTCACTGCATATGATATTTCAGTGCAAGAAGAAGAAGAATTGTAAAGAATCCGTAAGTGGCCCTAGAAGACGCAGTCATCGTGTGAGGTGTTGTCGGCAGGAACGAAGAGTCGAAGTTGTTGAAGAAGTCGTGTGACATTTGTATTGTTTCCGGTTATATACAACGCTATTTCACATATCTATGTATATATATATATTATTATATTATTATATATTATAATATTGAATCTTCAGTTGGTTTAGTTGAATGTTCAGTAATGTAATTTTTACAAGGTGGTTTTGTATATTAGATGAGTAGTTGTTCGATATAATAATATGTGTATATATATATACATTTCACAATGTAATTTTCCATTATGTAAAATATATATATGCATATGTATATGTGCGCGTATTGTTATTCTCATTGTTTCTCGGATCGTTAATTGGTTGAATATTCCATAATGTGGATTTCGTATATAATTCTCTAGGTTCGTAGAAATGTAAATCTATATATTTATTTCTTTGCGTTTTAATGGTTTAATAACGTATACATACATATATATATATATATATTATGAATTTTTCCCAAAGATACGCGTACGCATGTGTATATCTATATATATGTGTGTCGCAGAGTAATCTTGTATACAATTTTCACTTTTATTAGAATGCTGATGTAGTGTAGTATATTTTATTTCTTTTATATTTTATTAGATTACCAATTATTCAGATTCACGAAGTAGGTCACACACAGAGATATGCATACACGCGTGTGTATATACATGTGTTTTCGCAGAGAAATCTCATACATTTGAATCGCGGCTTGTTTTATTTATTGGTTCATTTAATTATTTCATTTTATTTGTATTTTATATGTCATTGCTGATTGGTTGTAGTGTTTCTTCTTATTGATTCATTTATTTCATTTTGATTGTCTGTCGTATAATTCTTTTTATTTTGATTGGTTAGTTATTAGTTAATTTATTATTATTGGTCGTGTTTAATTATTCATAAGTTATTGGTTCGTGGCGTCACGTGCGGAAGCGGGACGTGAAACATTACCATATGACGTATAACGTTACAACCTATAACGTTATACTGCGTCACTATATGACGTATAACATTATATACTATAACGTTATAAGGTATAACGATATATTGCATCACTATATGAAGTATAACCTTATATACTATTACGTTATAAGGTATAACGATATATTGCATCACTATATGAAGTATAACCTTATATACTATTACATTATAAGGAATAACGATATATTGCACCACTATAGGACGCATAACGTCATATACCATTACGTTATAACCTATAACGATGTACTGCATCGATATATGACGTATAACGTTATATACTATTACGTTTTAAGGTATAACGTTATATTGCATCACTATATCACTTATAACGTTATAGAGCATCCCTATATGACGTATAACGATATGAACTATTACGTTATAACATATAGCGTTACAGAGTATTACCTTATATCGTATGACGATTTATACTATCACGGTTTAACGTATAACGTTATATTGCATTACTATATGACGTATATCGTTATGGAGTATTACGTTACAACGTATAACGGTATATTGCATCACTATGTGACGTATAACGTTATATAATATTACGTTATAACGGTGAACGGTATATTTCATCACTATGTGTCGTATAACGTTATATACTATTACGTTATTTCCTATAACGTTATACTGCATCACTATATGACGTATAACGTCATATACTATTACGTTATAACCTATAACGTTGTACTGCATCACTATATGGCGTATAACGTTTTATACTATTACGTTACAAGGTATAAAGATATATTGCATCACTATATGAAGTATAACCTTATATACTATTACCTTATAAGGTATAACGATATATAGCACCACTATATGACGTATAACGTATATACTATTAAGTTATAACGCATAACGTTATATTGCATCACTATATCACTTATAACGTTATATTGCATCACTATATAACGTATAAAGTTATGGAGTATTACGTTTTAACGTATAACGTTATATTGCATTACTATATGACCTAAAACGTTATGGAGTATTACGTTACAACGTATAACGATATATTGCATCACTATGTGACGAATAACGTTATATACTATTACGTCATAACGCATAACGTTATATTGCATCACAATATAACTTATAACGTTATATAGCATTCCTATATGACGTATAACGTTATGAACTATTACGTTATAACGTATAGCGTTATATTGCATCACTATATCACTTATAACGTTATATTGCATCACTATATGACGTATAACGTTATGAACTATTACGTTATAACGTATAGCGTTATAGAGTATTACCTTATATCGTATAACGATTTATACTATTACGTTATAACGCATAACGTTATATTGCTTCACTATATCACTTATAACGTTATATTGCATCACTATATGATGTATAACGTTTGTACTATTACGTTATAACGCATACCGTTATATTGCATCACTATATCACTTATATCGTTATGGAGCATTACGTTATAACGTATAGCGTTATATTGCTTCACTATATCACTTATAACGTTATATTGCATCACTATATGACGCATAACGTCACATACTATTACATTATAACGTATAACGTTATAGAGTATTACGCTATAACGTATGACTATATATTGCATCACTATATGACGAATAACGTCATATACTGATACGTTATAACGTATAACGATATATTGCATCACTATGTGACGTATAACGTTATATACTATTACGTTATAAGGTATAACGATATATTGCATCACTACATGAAGTATAACCTTATATACTATTACGTTATAAGGTATAACGATATATTGCACCACTACATGACGTATAACGTTATATACTATTGCGTTATAAGGTATAACGATATATTGCATCACTATATCACTTACAACGTTATATTGCATCACTATGTGAAGTATAACCTTATATAATATTACGTTATAACGCATACCGTTATATTGCATCACTATGTCACTTACAACGTTATATTGCATCACTATATCACTTATATCGTTATGGAGCATTACGTTATAACGTATAACGCTATATTGCATCACTATTTGACGTATAACGTTATATACTATTACGTTATAACCTATAACGTTATACTGCATCACTATATAACGTATACCGTATTATTGCATCACTATATGACGTATAACGTTGATACTACTACGTTATAACTTATAACGTTATATTTCATCACTATATGAAGTATAACCTTATATAATATTACGTCATAACGCATAACGTTATATTGCATCACTATGTCACTTACAACGTTATACTGCATCACTATATGACGTATAACGTCATATACTATTACGTTATAACCTATAACGTTATACTGCATCACTATATCACTTACAACGTTATATTGCATTACTATATAACGTATAACGTCATATACTGTTACGTTATAACGAATAGCGATACATTGCACCACTATATGACGTATAACGTTATATACTATTACGTTATAACGTATAACGTTATATTGCATCATGATATGACGTTTAACTTTATATTGCACCACTATATGAAGTATAACCTTATATAATATTACGTTATAACGCATACCGTTATATTGCATCACTATATCACTTACAACGTTATATTGCATTACTATAAAACGTATAACGTCATATACTGTTACGATATAACGAATAGCGATACATTGCACCACTATATGACGTATAACGTTATATACTATTACGTTATAACGTATAACGTTATATTGCATCACTATATCAAGTATAACGTTACGGAGTAGTACGTTATAACGTATAACGACATCATGCATTACTATGTGACGTATAACGTTATATACTATTACGTTATAACGCATAACGTTATATTGCATCACTATGTCACTTACAACGTTATACTGCATCACTATATGACGTATAACGTCATATACTATTACGTTATAACCTATAACGTTATACTGCATCACTATATCACTTACAACGTTATATTGCATTACTATATAACGTATAACGTCATATACTGTTACGTTATAACGAATAGCGATACATTGCACCACTATATGACGTATAACGTTATATACTATTACGTTATAACGTATAACGTTATATTGCATCATGATATGACGTTTAACTTTATATTGCACCACTATATGAAGTATAACCTTATATAATATTACGTTATAACGCATACCGTTATATTGCATCACTATATCACTTACAACGTTATATTGCATTACTATAAAACGTATAACGTCATATACTGTTACGATATAACGAATAGCGATACATTGCACCACTATATGACGTATAACGTTATATACTATTACGTTATAACGTATAACGTTATATTGCATCACTATATCAAGTATAACGTTACGGAGTAGTACGTTATAACGTATAACGACATCATGCATTACTATGTGACGTATAACGTTATATACTATTACGTTATAACGCATAACGTTATATTGCATCACTATATCACTTACAACGATATGTTGCATCACTATACTACGTATAACGTACACGTAGTATACTGTTACGTTATAACGTATAACGTTATACTGCATCACTATATCACGTATAACGTTACGGAGTATTACGTTATAACGTATAACGGCATAATGCATTACTATGTGACGTATAACGTTATATACTATTACGTTATAACCTATTACGTTATACTGCATCACTATATGACGTATAACGTTATATACTATTACGTTATAAGGAATAACGATGTATTGCATCACTATATCACTCACAGCATTATATTTCATCACTATATGACGCATAACGTCATGTACTATTATGTTATAACGTATAACGTTATATTGCATCACGATATGACGTCTAACTTTATATTGCACCACTATATGACTTATAACTTTATATTGCATCACTATATGACGTATAACGTTATACACTTTCACGTTATAACGAATACCGTTATATTTCATCTCTATATGACGTATTGCTTTATATTGCATCACTATATGACGTATAACGTTGATACTACTACGTTATAACTTATAACGTTATATTTCATCACTATATGAAGTATAACCTTATATAATATTACGTCATAACGCATAACGTTATATTGCATCACTATGTCACTTACAACGTTATACTGCATCACTATATGACGTATAACGTCATATACTATTACGTTATAACCTATAACGTTATACTGCATCACTATATCACTTACAACGTTATATTGCATTACTATATAACGTATAACGTCATATACTGTTACGTTATAACGAATAGCGATACATTGCACCACTATATGACGTATAACGTTATATACTATTACGTTATAACGTATAACGTTATATTGCATCATGATATGACGTTTAACTTTATATTGCACCACTATATGAAGTATAACCTTATATAATATTACGTTATAACGCATACCGTTATATTGCATCACTATATCACTTACAACGTTATATTGCATTACTATAAAACGTATAACGTCATATACTGTTACGATATAACGAATAGCGATACATTGCACCACTATATGACGTATAACGTTATATACTATTACGTTATAACGTATAACGTTATATTGCATCACTATATCAAGTATAACGTTACGGAGTAGTACGTTATAACGTATAACGACATCATGCATTACTATGTGACGTATAACGTTATATACTATTACGTTATAACGCATAACGTTATATTGCATCACTATGTCACTTACAACGTTATACTGCATCACTATATGACGTATAACGTCATATACTATTACGTTATAACCTATAACGTTATAGTGCATCACTATATCACTTACAACGTTATATTGCATTACTATATAACGTATAACGTCATATACTGTTACGTTATAACGAATAGCGATACATTGCACCACTATATGACGTATAACGTTATATACTATTACGTTATAACGTATAACGTTATATTGCATCATGATATGACGTTTAACTTTATATTGCACCACTATATGAAGTATAACCTTATATAATATTACGTTATAACGCATACCGTTATATTGCATCACTATATCACTTACAACGTTATATTGCATTACTATAAAACGTATAACGTCATATACTGTTACGATATAACGAATAGCGATACATTGCACCACTATATGACGTATAACGTTATATACTATTACGTTATAACGTATAACGTTATATTGCATCACTATATCAAGTATAACGTTACGGAGTAGTACGTTATAACGTATAATGACATCATGCATTACTATGTGACGTATAACGTTATATACTATTACGTTATAACGCATAACGTTATATTGCATCACTATATCACTTACAACGATATGTTGCATCACTATACTACGTATAACGTACACGTAGTATACTGTTACGTTATAACGTATAACGTTATACTGCATCACTATATCACGTATAACGTTACGGAGTATTACGTTATAACGTATAACGGCATAATGCATTACTATGTGACGTATAACGTTATATACTATTACGTTATAACCTATTACGTTATACTGCATCACTATATGACGTATAACGTTATATACTATTACGTTATAAGGAATAACGATGTATTGCATCACTATATCACTCACAGCATTATATTTCATCACTATATGACGCATAACGTCATGTACTATTATGTTATAACGTATAACGTTATATTGCATCACGATATGACGTCTAACTTTATATTGCACCACTATATGACTTATAACTTTATATTGCATCACTATATGACGTATAACGTTATACACTTTCACGTTATAACGAATACCGTTATATTTCATCTCTATATGACGTATTGCTTTATATTGCATCACTATATGACGTATAACGTTATACACTATTACGTTATAACGTATAACGCTATATTGCATCACTATATGACGTATAACTTTATATTGCATCTCTGTATGACGTATAACGTTATATACTATTAAGTTATAATGTATAACGATATATTGCATTACTATTTCACTTATAACGTTATATTGCATCACTATATGACGTATAACGTTATATACTATTACGTTATAAGGTATAACTATATATTCCATCACTATGTGAGTTATAACGTTATATACTATTACGTTATAACGTATAACGATATATTGCATCATGATATGACGTATAACTTTATATTGCACCACTATATGACCTATAACTTTATATTGCATCACTATATGACGTATAACGTTATACACTATTACGTTATAACGTATACCGTTATATGTCATCTCTATATGGCGTATCGCTTTATATTGCATCACTATATGACGTATAACGTTATATACTATTACGTTATAACCCATAACGTTATACTGCATCACTATATGACGTATAACGTTATATACTATTACGTTATAAGGTATAACAATGTATCCATCACTATATCACTAATAACGTTATATTTCATCACTATATGACGCATAACGTTATGTACTATTATGTTATAACGTATAACGTTATATTGCTTCATGATATGACGTATAACTTTATACTGAACCACTATATGACTTATAACTTTATATTTCATCACTATATGACGTATAACGTTATACACTATTACGTTATAACGTATACCGTTATATTTCATCTCTATATGACGTATTGCTTTATATTGCATCACTATATGACGTATAACGTTATACACTATTACGTTATAACGTATAACGCTATATTGCATCACTATATGACGTATAACTTTATATTGCATCTCTGTATGACGTATAACGTTATATACTATTACGTTATAATGTATAACGATATATTGCATCACTATTTCACTTATAACGTTATATTGCATCACTATATGACGTATAACGTTATATACTATTACGTTATAAGGTATAACTATATATTCCATCACTATGAGAGTTATAACGTTATATATAATTACGTTATAACGTATAACGATATATTGCATCATGATATGACGTATCGCTTTATATTGCATCACTATATGACGTATAACGTTATATACTATTACGTTATAACCTATAACGTTATACTGCATCACTATATGACGTATAACGTTATATACTATTACGCTATAAGGTATAACGATGTATTCGATCACTATATCACTTATAACGTTATATTTCATCACTATATGACGCATAACGTTATGTACTATTATGTTATAACTTATAACGTTATACTGCATCATGATATGACGTATAACTTTATATTGAATCACTATATGACTTATAACTTTATATTGCATCACTATGTGACGTATAACGTTATACACTATTACGTTATAACGTATACCGTTATATTTCATCTCTATATAACGTGTCGCTTTATATTGCATCACTATATGACGGATAACGTTATATACTATTACGTTATAACATATAACGTTATACTGCATCACGATATGACGTATACCGTTTATACAATTACGTTATAACTTATAACGTTATATTTCATCACTATATGAAGTATAACCTCATATAATATTACGTCAAAACGCATAACGTTATATTGCATCACTATGTCACTTACAACGTTATATTGCAACATTATATGAAATATAACCTTATATAATATTACGTTATAACGCATAACGTTATATTGCATCACTATATCGCTTACAACGTCATATTGCATCACTATATCACGTATAACGTTATGGAGTATTACGTTATAACGTATAGCGTCATATTGCGTTACTATGTGACGTATGACGTAATACACTATTACTTTATAACGTATAACGATATATTGCACCACTATATGACATATAACGTTTATACTATTACGTTATAACTTATAACGTTGTATTGCATCACTATATGAAGTATAACCTTATATAATAATACGTTATAACGCATAACGTTATATTGCCGCACTATATCACTTACAACGTTATATTGCATCACTATATGACGTATAACGTCATATACTATTACGTTATAACCTATAACGTTATACTGCATCACTATATGACGTATAACGTTATATACTATTACGTTATAACCCATAACGTTATACTGCATCACTATATCACTTATAACGTTATATTGCATCACTATATGACGTATAACGTTATATACAATTACGTTATAAGGTATAACTATATGTTCCATCACTATGTGAGGTATAACGTTATATCCTATTACGTTATAACATATAACGATATATTGCATCACTATATCACTTACAACGTTATATTGCATCACTATATGAAGTATAACCTTATATAATATTACGTTATAACGCATAACGTTATATTGCATAACTATATCGCATACAACGTTATATTGCATCACTATAACACTTACAACGATATATTGCATCACTATACTACGTATAACGTATACGTAGTATACCGTTACGTTATAACGTATAACGTTATATTGCATCACTATGTCACGTATAACGTCACGGAGTATTATGTTATAACGTATAACGACATAATGCATTACTATGTGACGCATAACGTTATATACTATTACGTTATAACCTATAACGTTATACTGCATCACTATATGACGTATAACATTATATATACTATTACGTTATAAGGTATAACGATGTATTGCATCACTATATCAACTTATAACGTTATATTTCATCACTATATGACGCATAACGTCATGTACTATTATGTTCTAACGTATAACGTTTATATTGCATCACGATATGACGTATAACTTTATATTGCACCACTATATGACTTATAACTTTATATTGCATCACTATATGACGTATAACGTTATACACTATTACGTTATAACGTATACCGTTATATTTCATCTCTATAAGACGTATCGCTTTATATTGCATCACTATATGATGTCTAACGTTATATACTATTACGTTATAACGTATGACGCCATATTGCATCACTATATGACGTATAACTTTATATTGCATCTCTATATGTCGTATAACGTTATACACTATTACGTTATAAGCTGTAACGATGTATTGCATCACTATATCACTTATAACGTTATATTTCATCACTATATGACGCATAACGTTATGTTCTATTATAACGTATAACGTGATATTGCATCATGATATGACGTGTAACTTTATAGTGCACCACTATATGACTTATAACTTTATATTGCATCACTTTATGACGTATAACGTTATACACTATTACGTTATAACGTATACCGTTATATTTGATCTCTATATGACGTACCGCTTTATATTGAATCACTATATGACGTATAACATAATATACTATTACGTTATAACGTATAACGATATAGTGTATCACTAATGATGTCTAACGTTATATACTATTATGTTATAACGTATAACGCTATATTGCATCACTATATGACGTATAACTTTATATTGCATCTCTATATGACGTACAACGCTGTATACTTTTACGTTCTAAGCTATAACGATATATTGCATCACTATTTCACTTATAACGTTATATTGCATCACTATATGACGTATAACGTTATATACTATTACGTTACAAGGTATAACTAAATGTTCCATCACTATGTGAAGTATAACGTTATAAACTATTACGTTATAACGCATAACGATATATTGCACCACTATATGACGTATAACTTTATATTGCATCTCTATATGACGTATAACGTTATATAACATTACGTTATAACGTATAACGATATATTGCATCACTGTATGATGTCTAACGTTATATAATATTGCGTTATAACGTATAACGCTATATTGCATCACTATATGACGTATAACGTCAGATGCTATTACGTTATAACGCATAACGTTATATTGCATCACTATATCACTTACAACGATATATTGCATCATTATACTACGTATAACGTATACGTAGTATACTGTTACGTTATAACGTATAACGTTATATTGCATCACTATATCACGTATAACGTTACGGAGTATTACGTTATAACGTTCAACGACATAATGCATTACTATGTGACGCATAACGTTATATACTATCACGTTATAACCTATAACGTTATACTGCATCACTATATGACGTATAACGTTATATACTATTACCTTATAAGGTATAACGATGTAATTGCATAACTATATCACTTATAACGTTATATTTCATCACTATATGACGCATAACGTTATGTACTATTATGTTATAACGTATAACGTCATATTGCATCATGATATGACGTATAACTTTATATTGCACCACTTTATGACTTATAACTTTATATTGCATCACTATATGACGTATTACGTTATACACTATTACGTTATAACGTATACCGTTATATTTCATCTCTATATGACGTATCGCTTTATATTGCATCACTATATGACGTATAACGTTATATACCATTACGTTATAACGTATAACGATATAGTGCATCACTATGTGAAGTATAACGTTATATACTATTACGTTATAACGTATACCGTTCTATGTCATCTCAATATGACGTATCGCTTTATATTGCATCACTATATGACGTATAACGTTATATACTATTACGTTATAACCTATAACGTTATACTGCATCACTATATGACGTATAACGTTATATACTATTACGCTATAAGGTATAACGATGTATTCGATCACTATATCACTTATAACGTTATATTTCATCACTATATGACGCATAACGTTATGTACTATTATGTTATAACTTATAACGTTATATTGCATCATGATATGACGTATAACTTTATATTGAACCACTATATGACGTATAACTTCATATTGCATCACTATATGACGTATAACGTTATACACTATTACGTTATAACGTATACCGTTATATGTCATCTCTATATGACGTATCGCTTTATATTGCATCACTATATGACGTATAACGTTATATACTATTACGTTATAACGTATAACGATATAGTGCATCACTATATGATGTCTAACGTTATATACTATTACGTTATAACCTATAACGTTATACTGCATCACTATATGACGTATAACGTTATATACTATTACGCTATAAGGTATAACGATGTATTCGATCACTATATCACTTATAACGTTATATTTCATCACTATATGACGCATAACGTTATGTACTATTATGTTATAACTTATAACGTTATATTGCATCATGATATGACGTATAACTTTATATTGAACCACTATATGACTTATAACTTTATATTGCATCACTATGTGACGTATAACGTTATACACTATTACGTTATAACGTATACCGTTATATTTCATCTCTATATAACGTATCGCTTTATATTGCATCACTATATGTCGTATAACGTTATATACTATTACGTTATAACATATAACGTTATACTGCATCACTATATGACGTATAACGTTATATACTATTACGTTATAAGGTATAACTATATATTCCATCACTATGTGAGGTATAACGTTATATACTATTACGTTATAACGTATAACGTTATATTGCATCTCTATATGACGTATAACGTATTATTGCATCACTATATGACGTATAACGTTTATACTATTACGTTATAACTTATAACGTTATATTTCATCACTATATGAAGTATAACCTCATATAATATTACGTCATAACGCATAACGTTATATTGCATCACTATGTCACTTACAACGTTATATTGCAACATTATATGAAATATAACCTTATATAATATTACGTTATAACGCATAACGTTATATTGCATCACTATATCGCTTACAACGTTATATTGCTTCACTATATCACGTATAACGTTATGGAGTATTACGTTATAACGTATAGCGTCATATTGCATTACTATGTGACGTATGACGTAATACACTATTACTTTATAACGTATAACGATATATTGCACCACTATATGACATATAACGTTTATACTATTACGTTATAACTTATAACGTTGTATTGCATCACTATATGAAGTATAACCTTATATAATAATACGTTATAACGCATAACGTTATATTGCCGCACTATATCACTTACAACGTTATATTGCATCACTATATGACGTATAACGTCATATACTGTTACGTTATAACGTATACCGTTATATTTCATCTCTATATGATGTATCGCTTTATATTGCATCACTATATGACGCACAACGTTATGGAGAATTACGATATAACGAATAACGACATAATGCATTACTATGTGACGTATAACGTCATATACTATTACGTTATAACCTATAACGTTATACTGCATCACTATATGACGTATAACGTTATACACTATTACGTTATAACGTATACCGTTATATTTCATCTCTATATGACGTATCGCTTTATATTGCATCACTATATGACGTATAACGTTATATACCATTACGTTATAACTTATAACGTGATATTGCATCACTATATGAAGTATAACCTTATATAATATTACGTTATAACGCATAACGTTATATTGCCTCACTATATCACTTACTACGTTATATTGCATCACGATATGACGTATAACGTCATATACTGTTACGTTATAACGTATACCGTTATATTCCATCTCTATATGACGTATCGCTTTATATTGCATCACTATATGACGTATAACGTTACGGAGTATTACGTTGTAACCTATAACGTTATACTGCATCACTATATGACGTATAACGTTAGATACTATTACGTTATAAGGTATAACGTTGTATTGCATCACTATATCACGTATAACGTTACGGAGTATTACGTTATAACGTATAGCGACATATTGCATTACTATGTGACGTATAACGTTATATACTATTACGTTATAACCTATAACGTTATACTGCATCTCTATTTGACGTATAACGCTATATACTATTACGTTATAACCCATAACGTTATACTGCATCACTATATCACTTATAACGTTATATTGCATCACTATATGACGTATAACGTTATATACTATTACGTTATAAGGTATGACTATATATTCCATCACAATGTGAGGTATAACGTTATATACTATTACATTATAACGTATAACGATATATTGCATCACTATATCACTTACAACGTTATATTGCATCACTCTATGAAGTATAACCTTATATAATATTACGTTATAACGCATAACGTTATATTGCATAACTATATCGCATACAACGTTATATTGCATCACCATATCACTTACAACGATATATTGCGTCACTATACTACGTATAACGTATAACGTTATATTGCATCACTATATCACGTATAATGTTACGGAGTATTACGTTATAACGTATAACGACATAATGCATTACTATGTGACGCATAACGTTATGATCTACTATGTTATAGCGTATAACGTGATATTGCATCATGATATGACGTATAACTTTATGGTGCACCACTATATGACTTATAACTTTATATTGCATCACTATATGACGTATTACGTTATACACTATTACGTTATAACGTATACCGTTATATTTCATCTCTATATGACGTATCGCTTTATATTGCATCACTATATGACGTATAACGTTATATACCATTACGTTATAACGTATAACGATATAGTGCATCACTATATGATGTCTAACGTTATATACTATTACGTTATAACGTATAACGCTATATTGCATCACTATATGACGTATAACTTTATATTGCATCTCTATATGACGTATAACGCTGTATACTATTACGTTATAAGGTATAACGATATATTGCATCACTATTTCACTTATAACGTTATATTGCATCACTATATGACGTAAAAAGTTATATACTATTACGTTATAAGGTATAACTACATATTCCATCACTATGTGAAGTATAACGTTGTATACTATTACGTTATAACGTATAACGCTACATTGCATAACTATATGACGCATAACATTATATTGCATCACTATATGTCGTATAACGTCATATACTATTACGTTATAATGTATAACGTTATATTGCATCGCTATATGACGTACAACTTTATATTGCATCTCTATATGACGTATAACGTATTATTGCATTACTATATGACGTATAACGTTTATACTATTACGTTATAAATTATAACGTGATATTGCATCACTATATGAAGTATAACCTTATATAATATTACGTTATAACGCATAACGTTATATTGCCTCACTATATCACTTACAACGTTATATTGCATCACTATATGACGTATAACGTCATATACTGTTTCGTTATAACGTATACCGTTATATTCCATCTCTATATGACGTATCGCTTTATATTGCATCACTATATGACGTATAACGTTACGGAGTATTACGTTATAACGTATAACGATATAAAGCACTACTATGTGACGTATAACGTTATATACTATTACGTTATAACCTATAACGTTATACTGCATCACTATATGACGTATAACGTTATATACTATTACGTTATAAGGTATAACGATGTATTGCATCACTATATCACGTATAACGTTACGGAGAATTACGTTATAACATATAACGACATAATGCATTACTATGTGACGTATAACGTTATATACTATTACGTTATAACCTATAACGTTATACTGCTTCACTACATGACGTATAACGTTATATACCATTACGTTATAAGCTATAACGATGTATTGCATCACTATATCACTTATAACGTTATATTTCATCACTATATGACGCATAACGTTATGTACTATTATGTTATAACGTATAACGTTATATTGCATCATGATATGACGTATAACTTTATATTGCACCACTATATGACTTATAACTTTATATTGCATCACTATATGACGTATAACGTTATACACTATTACGTTATAACGTATACCGTTATATTTCATCTCTATATGACGTATCGCTTTATATTGCATCACTATATGACGTATAACGTTATATACCATTACGTTATAACGTATAACGATATAGTGCATCACTATATGATGTCTAACGTTATATACTATTACGTTATAACGTATAACGCTATATTGCATCACTATATGACGTATAACTTTATATTGCATCTCTATATGACGTATAACGCTGTATACTATTACGTTATAAGGTATAACGATATATTGCATCACTATTTCACTTATAACGTTATATTGCATCACTATATGACGTAAAAAGTTATATACTATTACGTTATAAGGTATAACTACATATTCCATCACTATGTGAAGTATAACGTTATATACTATTACGTTATAACGCATAACGATATATTGCACCACTGTATGACGTATAACTTTATATTGCATCTCTATATGACGTATAACGTTTTATTGCATTAGTATATCACGTATAACGTTATGGAGTATTACGTTATAACGTATAGCGACATATTGCATTACTATGTGACGTATAACGCTATATACTATGGCGTTATAACCTATAACGTTATACTGCAACCCTATTTGACGTATAACGATATAAAATATTACGTTATAACGTATAACATTATATTGCATCTCTATATGACGTATAACGTATTATTGCATTACTATATGACGTATAACGTTTATACTATTACGTTATAACTTATAACGTGATATTGCATCACTATATGAAGTATAACCTCATATAATATTACGTTATAACGCATAACGTTACATTGCCTCACTATATCACTTACAACGTTATATTGCATCACTATATGACGTATAACGTCATATACTGTTACGTTATAACGTATACCGTTATATTCCATCTCTATATGACGTATCGCTTTATATTGCATCACTATATGACGTATAACGTTACGGAGTATTACGTTATAACGCATAACGTTATATTGCATCACTATATCACGTATAACGTTACGGAGTATTACGTTATAACGTAAAACGACATAATGTATTACTATGTGACGCATAACGTTATATACTATTACGTTATAACCTATAACGTTATACTGCATCACTATAAGAAGTATAACGTCATATACTATTACGTTATAACTTATAACGTTATACTGCATCACTATATGAAGTATAACCCTATATACTATTACGTTATAACGCATAACGTTATATTGCATCACTATATCACTTACAACGATATATTGCATCACTATACTACGTATAACGTATAACGTTATATTGCATCACTATATCACGTATAATGTTACGGAGTATTACGTTATAACGTATAACGACATAATGCATTACTATGTGACGCATAACCTTATATACTATTACGTTATAACCTATAACGTTATACTGCATCACTATATGACGTATAACGTTATATACTATTACGTTATAAGGTATAACGATGTATTGCATCACTATATCACTTATAACGTTATATTTCATCACTATATGACGTATAACGTTATATACTATTACGTTATAACGCATAACGTTATATTGCATCACTATATCACGTATAACGTTATGGAGTTTTACGTTATAACGTATAGCGACATATTGCACTACTATTTGACGTATAACGTTATATACTATTACGATATAACCTATAACGTTATACTGCATCTCTATTTGACGTATAACGATATAAAATATTACGTTATAACGTATAACATTATATTGCATCTCTATATGACGTATAACGTTATCTTGCATCAGTATATCACGTATAACGTTATGGAGTATTACGTTATAACGTATAGCGACATATTGCATTACTATGTGACGTATAACGTTATATACTATTACGATATAACCTATAACGTTATACTGCATCTCTATTTGACGTATAACGATATAAAATATTACGTTATAACGTATAACATTATATTGCATCTCTATATGACGTATAACGTTATCTTGCATCAGTATATCACGTATAACGTTATGGAGTATTACGTTATAACGTATAGCGACATATTGCATTACTATGTGACGTATAACGTTATATACTGTTACGTTATAACGTATATCGATATATTGCATCACTATATGACGTATAACGTTATATACTATTACGTTATAACGTATAACGTTATATTGCATCGCTATATGACGTACAACGTTATATGCTATTACGTTATAGCGTATAACGATATATTGCACCACTATATGACGTATCACTTTATATACTATTACGTTATAACGTATAACGTTTTATTGCATCTCTATATGACGTATAACGTATTATTGCATCACTATATGACGTATAACGTTATATACTATTACGTTATAACGCACAACGTTATATTGCATCACTATATCACGTATAACGTTATGGAGTATTACGTTATAACGTATAGCGACATATTGCATTACTATTTGACGTATAACGTTATATACTATTACGTTATAACCTATAGCGTTATACTGCATCACTATATGAAGTATAACGTTATATACTATTACGTTATAACTTATAACGTTACACTGCATCACTATATGAAGTATAACCCTATATACTATTACGTTATAACGCATAACGTTATATTGCATCACTATATCACGTATAACGCTACGGAGTATTACGTTATAACGTATATCGACATAATGCAATACTATGTGACGTATAACGTTATATACTATTACGTTATAACCTATAACGTTATACTGCATCACTATATGACGTGTAACGTTATATACCATTACGCTATAAGGTATAACGATGTATTGTATCACTATATCACTTATAACGTTATATTTCATCACTATATGACGCATAACGTTATGTACTATTATGTTATAACGTATAACGTTATATTGCATCATGATATGACGTATAACTTTATATTGCATCACTATATGACGTATAACGTTATACACTATTACGTTATAACGTTTACCGTTATATTTCATCTCTATATGACGTATCGCTTTATATTGCATCACTATATGACGTATAACGTTATAAACCATTACGTTATAACGTATAACCATATATTGCATCACTATATGACGTATAACGTTAGATACTATTACGTTATAACCTATAACGTTATACTGCATCACTATAAGAAGTATAACGTTATATACTATTACGTTATAACTTATAACGTTATACTGCATCACTATATGAAGTATAACCCTATATACTATTACGTTATAACGCATAACGTTATATTGCATCACTAAATCACTTACAACGATATATTGCATCACTATACTACGTATAACGTATACGCAGTATACTGTTACGTTATAACGTATAACGTTATATTGCATCACTATATCACGTATAACGTTACGGAGTATTACGTTATAATGTGTATCGACATAATGCAATACTATGTGACGTATAACGTTATATACTATTACGTTATAAGGTATAACGTTGTATTGCAGCACTATATCACTTATAACGTTATATTTCACCACTATATGACGCATAACGTTTTGTACTATTATGTTATAACGTATAACGTTATATTGCATCATGATATGACGTATAACTTTATATTGCATCACTATATGACGTATAACGTTATACACTATTACGTTATAACGTATACCGTTATATTTCATCTCTATATGACGTATCGCTTTATATTGCATCACTATATGATGTATAACGTTATATACCATTACGTTATAACGTATAACGGTATATTGCATCACTATATGACGTATAACGTTAGATACTATTACGTTATAACCTATAACGTTATACTGCATCTCTATTTGACGTATAACGATATAGAATATTACGTCATAACGTATAACATTATATTGCATCTCTATATGACGTATAACGTTATATTGCATCAGTATATCGCGTATAACGTTATGGAATATTTCGTTATAACGTATAGCGATATATTGCATCACTATATGACGTATAACGTTATATACTATTACGTTATAACCTATAACGTTATACTGCATCACTATATGACGTATAACGTTATATACCATTACGTTATAAGGTATAACGTTGTATTGCATCACTATATCACTTATAACGTTATATTTCATCACTATATGACGCATAACGTTATACACTATTACGTTATAACGTATACCGTTATATTTCATCTCTATATGACGTATCGCTTTATATTGCATCACTATATGACGTATAACGTTATATACCATTACGTTATAACGTATAACGTTATATTGCATCGCTATATGACGTACAACGTTATATGCTATTACGTTATAGTGTATAACGATAAATTGCACCACTATATGACGTATCACATTATATACTATTACGCTATGACGTATAACGTTATATTGCATCTGTATATGACGTATAACGTATTATTGCATCACTATATGACGTATAATCGTTATATACTATTACGTTATAACGCATAACGTTATATTGCATCACTATATCACGTATAACGTTACGGAGTATTACGTTATAACGTAAAACGACATAATGTATTACTATGTGACGCATAACGTTATATACTATTACGTTATAACCTATAACGTTATACTGCATCACTATAAGAAGTATAACGTCATATACTATTACGTTATAACTTATAACGTTATACTGCATCACTATATGAAGTATAACCCTATATACTATTACGTTATAACGCATAACGTTATATTGCATCACTATATCACTTACAACGATATATTGCATCACTATACTACGTATAACGTATAACGTTATATTGCATCACTATATCACGTATAATGTTACGGAGTATTACGTTATAACGTATAACGACATAATGCATTACTATGTGACGCATAACCTTATATACTATTACGTTATAACCTATAACGTTATACTGCATCACTATATGACGTATAACGTTATATACTATTACGTTATAAGGTATAACGATGTATTGCATCACTATATCACTTATAACGTTATATTTCATCACTATATGACGTATAACGTTATATACTATTACGTTATAACGCATAACGTTATATTGCATCACTATATCACGTATAACGTTATGGAGTTTTACGTTATAACGTATAGCGACATATTGCACTACTATTTGACGTATAACGTTATATACTATTACGATATAACCTATAACGTTATACTGCATCTCTATTTGACGTATAACGATATAAAATATTACGTTATAACGTATAACATTATATTGCATCTCTATATGACGTATAACGTTATCTTGCATCAGTATATCACGTATAACGTTATGGAGTATTACGTTATAACGTATAGCGACATATTGCATTACTATGTGACGTATAACGTTATATACTATTACGATATAACCTATAACGTTATACTGCATCTCTATTAGACGTATATAACGATATAAAATATTACGTTATAACGTATAACATTATATTGCATCTCTATATGACGTATAACGTTATCTTGCATCAGTATATCACGTATAACGTTATGGGAGTATTACGTTATAACGTAATAGCGACATATTGCATTACTATGTGACGTATAACGTTATATACTGTTACGTTATAACGTATAACGATATATTGCATCACTATATGACGTATAACGTTATATACTATTACGTTAATAACGTATAACGTTATATTGCATCGCTATATGACGTACAACGTTATATGCTATTACGTTATAGCGTATAACGATATATTGCACCACTATATGACGTATCACTTTATATACTATTACGTTATAACGTATAACGTTTTATTGCATCTCTATATGACGTATAACGTATTATTGCATCACTATATGACGTATAACGTTATATACTATTACGTTATAACGCACAACGTTATATTGCATCACTATATCACGTATAACGTTATGGAGTATTACGTTATAACGTATAGCGACATATTGCATTACTATTTGACGTATAACGTTATATACTATTACGTTATAACCTATAGCGTTATACTGCATCACTATATGAAGTATAACGTTATATACTATTACGTTATAACTTATAACGTTACACTGCATCACTATATGAAGTATAACCCTATATACTATTACGTTATAACGCATAACGTTATATTGCATCACTATATCACGTATAACGCTACGGAGTATTACGTTATAACGTATATCGACATAATGCAATACTATGAGACGTATAACGTTATATACTATTACGTTATAACCTATAACGTTATACTGCATCACTATATGACGTGTAACGTTATATACCATTACGCTATAAGGTATAACGATGTATTGTATCACTATATCACTTATAACGTTATATTTCATCACTATATGACGCATAACGTTATGTACTATTATGTTATAACGTATAACGTTATATTGCATCATGATATGACGTATAACTTATATTGCATCACTATATGACGTATAACGTTATACACTATTACGTTATACGTTATACCGTTATATTTCATCTCTATATGACGTATCGCTTTATATTGCATCACTATATGACGTATAACGTTATAAACCATTACGTTATAACGTATAACCATATATTGCATCACTATATGACGTATAACGTTAGATACTATTACGTTATAACCTATAACGTTATACTGCATCACTATAAGAAGTATAACGTTATATACTATTACGTTATAACTTATAACGTTATACTGCATCACTATATGAAGTATAACCCTATATACTAATTACGTTATAACGCATAACGTTATATTGCATCACTAAATCACTTACAACGATATATTGCATCACTATACTACGTATAACGTATACGCAGTATACTGTTACGTTATAACGTATAACGTTATATTGCATCACTATATCACGTATAACGTTACGGAGTATTACGTTATAATGTGTATCGACATAATGCAATACTATGTGACGTATAACGTTATATACTATTACGTTATAAGGTATAACGTTGTATTGCAGCACTATATCACTTATAACGTTATATTTCACCACTATAGACGCATAACGTTTTGTACTATTATGTTATAACGTATAACGTTATATTGCATCATGATATGACGTATAACTTTATATTGCATCACTATATGACGTATAACGTTATACACTATTACGTTATAACGTATACCGTTATATTTCATCTCTATATGACGTATCGCTTTATATTGCATCACTATATGATGTATAACGTTATATACCATTACGTTATAACGTATAACGGTATATTGCATCACTATATGACGTATAACGTTAGATACTATTACGTTATAACCTATAACGTTATACTGCATCTCTATTTGACGTATAACGATATAGAATATTACGTCATAACGTATAACATTATATTGCATCTCTATATGACGTATAAACGTATATATTGCATCAGTATATCGCGTATAACGTTATGGAATATTTCGTTATAACGTATAGCGATATATGCATCACTATATGACGTATAACGTTAGATACTATACGTTATAACCTATAACGTTATACTGCATCTCTATTTGACGTATAACGATATAAAATATTACGTTATAACGTATAACATTATATTGCATCTCTATATGACGTATAACGTTATCTTGCATCAGTATATCACGTATAACGTTATGGAGTATTACGTTATAACGTATAACCTTATATTGCATCGCTAAATGACGTACAACGTTATATGCAATTACGTTATAGCGTATATACGATATATTACAACGACTATATGACGTATCACTTTATATACTATTACGTTATAACGTATAACGTTTTATTGCATCTCTATATGACGTATAACGTTATATGCTATTACGTTATAGCGTATAACGATATTGCACCACAATATGACGTATAACTTTATATACTATTACGCTATGACGTATAACGTTATATTGCATCTGTATATGAGGTATAACGTATTACTGCATCACTATATGAACGTTATATACTACTACGTTATAACGCATAACGTTATATTGCATCACGACATGACGTATAACTTTATATTGCACCACTATATGACTCATAACTTTATATTGCATCACTATATGATGTCTAACGCTATATACTATTACTTTATAACGTATGACGCCGTATTGCATCACTATATGACGTATAACGCTGTATACTATTACGTTATAATGTATAACGATATATTGCATCACTATTTCACTTATAACGTTATATTGCATCACTATATGACGTAAAAAGATATATACTATTACGTTATAAGGTATAACTAAATATTCCATCACTATGTGAAGTATAACGTTATATACTATTACGTTATAACGCATAACGTCATATTGCATCACTATATCACTTACAACGATATATTGCATCACTATACTACGTATAACGTCATATACTGTTACGTTATAACGTATAACGTTATATTGCATCACGATATGACGCATAACTTTATATTGCACCACTATATGACTTATAACTTTATATTGCATCACTATATGATGTCTAACTTTATATACTATTACGTTATAACGCATAACGATATATTGCACCACTATATGACGTATAACGTTATATACTATTACGTTATATCGCATAACGATATATTGCACCACTATATGACGTATAACTTTATATTGCATCACTATATGACGTATGAATATATAGAATATTACGTTATAACGTATAACGTTATATTGCATCTCTATATGACGTATAACGTTATATACTATTATGTTATAACGTATAACGTTATATTGTATCACTATATAACGTATAATGTTACGGAGTATTACGTTATCACGTATAGCGACATATTGCATTACTATGTGACGTATAACGTTATATACTATTACGTTATAACCTATAACGTTATTCTGCATCACTATATGAAGTATAACGTTATTTACGATTACGTTATAAGGTATAACGATATATTGCACCACTGTATGACGTATAACTTTATATTACATCTCTATATGACGTATAACGTTATATTGCATCAGTATATCACGTATAACGTTATGGAGTATTACGTTATAACGTATAGCGACATATTGCATTACTATGTGACGTATAACGCTATATACTATTGCGTTATAACCTATAACGTTATACTGCATCTCTATTTGACGTACAACGATATAAAATATTACGTTATAACGTATAACATTATATTGCATCTCTATATGACCTATAACGTTTTATTGCATCAGTATATCACGTATAACGTTATGGAGTGTTTCGTTATAACGTATAGCGACATATTGCATTACTATGTGATGTATAACGTTATATACTGCTACGTTATAACGTATAACGATATATTGCATCACTATATGACGTATAACGTTATATACTATAACGTTATAACGTATAACGATATAGTGCATCACTATATGATGTCTAACGTTGTATACTATTACGTTATAACGTATTACGCTACATTGCATAACTATATGACGCATAACATTATATTGCATCACTATATGTCGTATAACGTCATATACTATTACGTTATAACGTGTAACGTTATATTGCATCTGTATATGACGTATAACGTATTATTGCATTACTATATGACGTATAACGTTTATACTATTACGTTATAACTTACAACGTTACATTGCATCACTATATGACGTATAACGTCATATACTGTTACGTTATAACTTATACCGTTATATTCCATCTCTATATGACGTATCGCTTTATATTACATCACTATATGACGTATAACGTTACGGAGTATTACGTTATAACGTATAACGATATAATGCATTACTATGTGACGTATAACGTTATATACTATTACGTTGTAACTTATAACGTTATACTGCATCACTATATGACGTATAACGTTATATACTATTACGTTATAAGGTATAACGATGCATTGCATCACTATATCACGTATAACGTTACGGAGTATTACGTTATAACGTATAGCGACATATTGCATTACTATGTGACGTATAACGTTATATACTATTACGTTATAACCTATAACGTTATACTGCATTTCTATTTGACGTATAACGTTACATACTATTACGTTATAACGTATAACGATATATTGTATCACTATATCACTTACAACGTTATATTGCATCACTATATGAAGTATAACCTTATATAATATTACGTTATAACGCATAACGTTATATTGCATAACTATATCGCATACAACGTTATATTGCATCACTATATCACTTACAACGATATATTGCATCACTATACTACGTATAACGTATACGTAGTATACTGTTACGTTATAACGTATAACGTTATATTGCATCACTATATCACTTACAACGATATATTGCATCACTATACTACGTAATACGTATACGTAGTATACTGTTACGTTATAACGTATAACGTTATATTGCATCACTATATCACTTACAACGATATATTGCATCACTATACTACGTATAACGTATACGTAGTATTTTGTTACGTTATAACGTATAACGTTATATTGCATCACTATATCACTTACAACGATATATTGCATCACTATACTACGTAATACGTATACGTAGTATACTGTTACGTTATAACGTATAACGTTATATTGCATCACTATATCACGTATAACGTTACGGAGTATTACGTTATAACGTACAACGACATAATGCATTACTATGTGACGCATAACGTTATATACTATTACGTTATAACCTATAACGTTATACTGCATCACTATATGACGTATAACGTTATATACTATTACCTTATAAGGTATAACGATGTATTGCATCACTATATCACTTATAACGATATATTGCATCACTATATGACGTATAACGTTATATACTATTACGTTATAACGCATAACGTTATATTGCATCACTATATCAATTACAACGATATATTGCATCACTATACTACGTATAACGTCATATACTGTTACGTTATAACGTATAACGTTATATTGCATCACTATATCACGTATAACGCTACGGAGTATTACGTTATAACGTATATGGACATAATGCAATACTATGTGACGTATAACGTTATATACTATTACGTTATAACCTATATCGCTATACTGCATCACTATATGACGTATAACGTTATATACTATTACGTTATAAGGCATAACGATGTATTGCATCACTATATCACTTATAACGCTATATTTCATCACTATATGACGCATAACGTTATGTACTATTATGTTATAACGTATAACGTTATATTGCATCCTGATATGACGTATAACTTTATATTGCACCACTATATGACTTATAACTTTATATTGCATCACTATATGACGTATTACGTTATACACTATTACGTTATAACCTATACCGTTATATTTCATCTCTATATGACGTATCGCTTTATATTGCATCACTATATGACGTATAACGTTATATACCATTACGTTATAACGTATAACGATATATTGCATCACTATTTCACTTATAACGTTATATTGCATCGCTATATGACGTACAACTTTATATTGCATCTCTATATGACGTATAACGTATTATTGCATTACTATATGACGTATAACGTTTATACTATTACGTTATAACTTATAACGTGATATTGCATCACTATATGAAGTATAA
>NW_026109483.1:0-34644 GCF_024516045.1 Bombus affinis | reverse complement strand
GATGTTATAACGTTTATACTATTACGTTATAACTTATAACATTATATTGCATCACTATATGACGTATAACGTTATGGAGTATTTCGTTTTATCGTATAACGTTATATTGCATTACTATATGACGTATAACGTTATGGAGTATTACGTTACAACCTATAATGTTATACTGCGTCACTATATGACGTATAACGTTATATACTATTACGTTATAAGCTATAACGATATAATGCATCACTATATGAAGTATAACCTTATATACTATTACGTTATAAGGTATAACGATATATTGCATCACTATATGAAGTATAACCTTATATACTATTACATTATAAGGTATAACGTTATATTGCATCACTATATGATGTATAACGTTTACACTATTACGTTATAACTTATAACGTTATATTGCATCACTATATGACGTATAACGTTATAGAGTATTACGTTACAACCTATAATGTTATTCTGCGTCACTATATGACGTATAACGTTATATACTATTACGTTATAAGGTATAACGATATAATGCATCACTATATGAAGTATAACCTTATATAGTATTACGTTATAAGGTATAACGGTATATTGCATCACTATATGAAGTATAACCTTATTTACTATTACATTATAAGGTATAACGATATATTGCATCACTATATGAAGTATAACCTTATATAGTATTACGTTAGAAGGTATAACGATATATTGCACCACTATATGACGTATAACGTCATATGCTATTAGGTTATAACCTATAACGATGTACTGCATCACTATATGACGTATAACGTTATATACTATTACGTTATAATGTATAACGTTATATTGCATCACTATATCACTTATAACATTATATAGCATCGCTATATGACGTATAACGTTATGAACTATTACGTTATAACGGATAGCGTTATAGAGTATTACCTTATATCGTATAACAATTTATACTATTACGTTATAACGCATAACGTTACATTGCATCACAATATCACTTATAACGTTATATTGCATCACTATATCACTTATAACGTTATATTGTATCACTATATGACGCATAACGTCATATACTATTACATTGTAACGTATAAAGTTATAGAGAATTACGCTATAACGTATGACTACATGTTGCATCACTATATGACGAATAACGTCATATACTGTTACGTGATAACGTATAACGTTATATTGCATTACTATATGACGCATAACGTTATGGAGCATTACGTTACAACGTATAACGATATGTTGCACTACTATGTGACGCATAACGTTATATACTATTGCGTTATAACCTATAACGATGTACTGCATCACTATATGACGTATAACGTTGTATACTATTACGTTATAAGGTATAACGATATATTGCACCACTACATGAAGTATAACCTTATATACTATTACGTTATAAGGTATAACGATATATTGCACCACTATATGACGTATAACGTCATATACTATTACGTTATAGCATATAACGATGTACTGCATCACTATATGACGTATAACGTTGTATACTATTACGTTATAAGGTATAACGATATACTGCACCACTATATTACGTATAGCGTCATATACTATTACGTTATAACCTATAACGATGTACTGCATCACTATATGACGTATAACGTTATATACTATTACGCTATAAGCCATAACGTTATTTAGCATAACTATATCACTTATGACGTTATATAGCATCCCTATATGACGTATAACGTCATATACTATTACGTAATAACAGACAACGATATATTGCATCACTATGTGACGTATAACGTTATATACTATTGCGTTAGAACCCATAACGTTTTACTGCATCACTATATGACGTATAACGTTATATACTATTACGTTATAACATATAACGATATATTGCGTCACTATGTGACGAATAACGTTATATACTATTGCGTTATAACCTATAACGTTAAACTGCACCACTATATGACGTAAACGTCATATACTATTACGTTATAACCTATAACGTTGTACTGCATCACTATGTGACGTATAATGTCATATACTATTACGTTATAACCTATAACGTTGTACTGCATCCCTATTTGACGTATAACGTTATGAACTATTACGTTATTACGTATAGCGTTATATTGCAACATTGTAAGACGTATAACATTATATACTATTACGTTATAATGTATTACGGTTTATTACATCACTATGTGACGTATGACGTTATATAGCATCCCTATATGTCGTATAACGTTATGAACTATTACGTTATAACGTATAGTGTTTTATTGCATCACTATGTCACTTATAACTTTATATTGCATCACTATATGACGTATAACGTCATATTCTGTTACGTTATAACGTATAACGTTATATTGCATCACTATATGAAGTATAACGTTATGAAGTATTACGATTTAACGTATAACGACATATTACATTACTATGTGACGTATAACGTTATATACTATTACGTTATAACGTATATCGTTATATTGCATCACTGTATGACGAATAACGTTATATACTATTACGTTATAACGTATAAAGATATATTGCATCACTATGTGAAGTATGACGTTATATAGCATACCTATATGACGTATAACGTTATGAACTATTACGTTATAACGTATAACGTTATAGAGTATTACGTTATAACGTATGACGGTTTATACTATTACATTATAACGCATAACGTTAAATTGCATCACTATGTGACGTATAATGTCATATACTATTACGTTATAACCTATAACGTTGTACTGCATCCCTATTTGACGTATAACGTTATGAACTATTACGTTATAACGTATAGCGTTATATTGCATCATTGTAAGACGTATTACATTATATACTATTACGTTATAATGTATAACGGTATATTACATCACTATGTGACGTATAACGTTATATTGCATTACTATATGACGTATAACGTTATGGAGTATTACGTTATAAGGTATAACTATATATTCCATCACTATGTGAAGTATAACCTTATATACTACTACGTTATTCCTATAACGTTATACTGTATCACTATATGACGTATAAAGTTATGAACTATTACGTTATAACGTATAACGTTATGGAGTATTACGTTACAAGGTATAACTATATATTCCATCACTATGTGACGTATAACGTTATATACTATTACGTTATATCCTATAATGTTATACTGGACCACTATATGAAGTTTAACCTTATATAGTATTACGTTATATCGCATAACGTTTTATTGCATCACCATATCACGTATAACGTTATACTGCATCACTATATGACGTATAACGTTATGGAGTATTACGTTATAAGGTATAACTAAATATTCCATCACTATGTGACGTATAACGTTATATACTATTACGTTATATCCTATAACGTTATACTGGACCACTATAAGACGTATAACGCTATATACTATTACGTTATAAAGTATAACGATATATTGCATCACTATATGAAGTATAACCTTATATACTATTACGTTATAACGGATAATGTTATATTGCATCATTGTACGACGTATGACCTTATATACTATTACGTTATAACGTATAGCGTTATAGAGTATTACCTCATATCGTATAACGATTTATACTATTACGTTATAAGGTATAACGGTATATAGCATCACTATATCACTTATAACGTTATATTGCATCATTATATGACGTATAACGTCACATTCTGTTACGTTATAACGTATAAAGTTATATTGCATCACTATATGACGTGTAACGTCATATTCTGTTACGCTATAACGTATAACGTTATATTGCATCACTATATGACGTATAACGTTATGGAGTATTACGTTATAAGGTATAACTATATGTTCCATCACTATGTGACGTATAACGTTATATACTATTACGTTATAACCTGTAACGTTATACTGCATCACCATATGACGTATAACGTCACATTCTGTTACGTTATAACGTAAAACGTTATATTACATCACTATATCACTTATAAGGTTATATTGCGCCACTATATGACGTATAACGTCATATACTATTACATTATAACCTATAACGTTGTACTGCATCACTATATGACGTATGACGTTACATACTATTACGTTATAAGGTATAACGTTATATGGCATCACTATATCGCTTATAACGTTATATTGCATCACTATATGACGTATAACGTTATATACTACTACGTTATAACGGATAACGATATATTTCATCACTATGTGACGTATGACGTTATAAACTATCACGTTGTTACCTATAACGTTATACTGCATCACTATATGACGTATAACGTTATATACTATTACGTTATAATGTATAACGTTATATTGCATTACTATATGACGCATAACGTTATGGAGTATTACGTTACAACGCATATCGATATATTGCATCACTATGTGACGTATAACGTTACAAACTACTACGTTATAATGCATAACGTTATATTGCACCACTATATGACGTATAACGTTATATACTACAACGTTATAACGGATATCGATATATTGCATCACTATGTGACGTATAACGTTATATACTATTACGTTATAATGTATAACGTTATATTGCATTACTATATGACGCATAACGTTATGGAGCATTACGTTACAACATATAACGACATATTGCATTTCTATAAGACGTGTAACGATATGGAGTATTACGTTTTAACGTATAACTTTATATTGCATTACTATATGACGTATAACGTTATGGGGTATTACGTTGCAACGTATAACGATATATTGCATCACTATGTGACGAATAACGTTATGTGCTATTACGTTATAATGCATAAAGTTATATTGCGTCACTGTATCACTTATAACGTTATATTGCACCACTATATGACGTATAACGTCATATACTATGACGTTATAACCTGTAACGATGTACTGCATCACTATATGACGTATAACGTTATATACTATTACGTTATAACCTATAACGATGTACTGCATCACTATATGACATATAACGTTATATCGCACCACTATATGACGTATAACGTTTATACTATTACGTTATAACTTATAACGTTATAATGCATCACTATATCACTTATGACGTTATGTTGCATCACTGTATCGCTTATAACGTTATATTGCATCACTATATGATGTACAACGTTTATACTATTACGATATAACTTATAACGTTATATTACATCACTATATGACGTATAACGTTATGGAGTATTACGTCTTAACGTATAACGTTATATTACATCACTATATGACGTATAACGTTATGGAGTATTACGTTACAACGTATAACGACATATTGCATCACTAGGTGACGTATAACGATATATACTATTGCGTTATAACCTATAACGTTATAATGCATCACTTTATGACGTATAACGTTATATACTATTACGTTATAACTTATAACGTTATATTGCATTACTATATGACGTATAACGTTATGGAGTATTACGTTACAACCTATAACGTTATACTGCGTCACTATATGACGTATAGCGTTCTATACTATTACGTTATAAGGTATAACGATATATTGCAACACTATATGAAGTATAACATTATATACTATTACGTTATATGTTATAACGATATATTGCATCACTATATGAAGTATAACCTTATATACTCTTACGTTATAAGGTATAACGATATATTGCATCACTATATGAAGTATAATCTTATATACTATTACGATATAAGGTATAACGATATATTGCACCAATATATGATGTATAACGTCATATACTATTACGTTATAACCTATAACAATGTACTGTATCACTATGTGTCGTATAACGTTATATACTATTACGTTATAACGCATAACGTTATAGTGCATCACTATGGCACTTATAACGTTATATTGTACCACTATATGACGTATAATGTCATATACTATTACGTTATAACCTATAACGTTGTACTGCATCACTATATGACGTATAACGTTATATACTATTACGTTATAAGGTATAACGATATATTGCATCAGTATATCACTTATAACGTTATATAGCATCCCTATATGACGTATAACGTTATGAACTATTACGTTATAACGTATAGTGTTATAGAGTATTACCTTATATCGTATAACGATTTATACTATTACGTTATTACCTATAACGTTATACTGCATCACTATATGATGTATAATGTTATAAACTGTTATAACGTATAACGTTATGTTGCTTTACTATATGACGTATAACGTTATGGAGTATTACGTATTAACGCATAACGTTATATTGCATCAGTATATCACTTATAACGTAATATTGCACCACTATATGACGTATATCGTTATATACTATTGCGTTATAACCTATAACGCTATACTGCATCACCATGTGACGTATAACGTTATATACTATTACGTTCTTACCAATAACGTTATACTGCACCACTATGTGACGTATGACGTTATATACTTTTACGTTATAAGGTATAACGATATATTGCATCACTATGTGACGTATAACGTTATATTGCGTCACTAAGGAACTTATAACGTTATATTGCACCACTATATCACTTATAACGTTATATTGCATCACTATATGACGCATAACGTCATATACTATTACATTATAACGTACAACGTTATAGAGTAGTACGGTATAACGTATGACTACATATTGCATCGCTATATGGCAAATAACGTCATATACTGTTACGTTATAACGTATAACGTTATATTGCATTATTATATGACGTATAACGTTATGGAGCATTACGTTACAACGTATAACGATATATTGCATCACTATGTGACGTATAACGTTATATACTATTGCGTTATAACCTATAACGTTATACTTACCAATATACTTCACCACTATGTGACGTATGACCTTATATACTTTTACGTTATAAGGTATAACGATATATTGCATCACTATGTGACGTATAACGTTATATACTATTGCGTTATAATCAAAACGTTATATTGCATCAATATATGACGTTTAACGTTACATACGATTACGTTATAACGCATAACGATATATTTCATCACTATGACGTCATATACTATTACGTTATAACCTATAACGTTGTACTGCATTACTATATGACGTATAACGTTATATACTATTACGCTATAAGGTAAAACGTTATATTACACCACTATATCACTTATCACGTTATATTGTATCACTCTATGACGCATAACGTCATATACTATTACATTATAACGTATAACGTAATAGAGTATTACGCTATAACGTATGACTACATATTGCATCACTATATGAAGTACAATCATATATACTCTTACGTTAAAAGGTATAACGATATATTGCACCACTATATGACGTATAACGTCATATAATATTACGCCATAACCTATATCGATGTAATGCATCACTATGTGATGTATAACGTTATATACTATTACGTTATAAGGTATAACGTTATACTGCATCACTATATGACGTATAACGTTATATACTATTACGTTATAAGGTATAACGTTATATTGCATCACTATATCACTTATAACGTTATATTGCATCACTATATGATGTATAACGTTTATACTATTACGTTATAACTTATAACATTATATTGCATCACTATATGACGTATAACGTTATGGAGTATTTCGTTTTATCGTATAACGTTATATTGCATTACTATATGACGTATAACGTTATGGAGTATTACGTTACAACCTATAATGTTATACTGCGTCACTATATGACGTATAACGTTATATACTATTACGTTATAAGCTATAACGATATAATGCATCACTATATGAAGTATAACCTTATATACTATTACGTTATAAGGTATAACGATATATTGCATCACTATATGAAGTATAACCTTATATACTATTACATTATAAGGTATAACGTTATATTGCATCACTATATGATGTATAACGTTTACACTATTACGTTATAACTTATAACGTTATATTGCATCACTATATGACGTATAACGTTATAGAGTATTACGTTACAACCTATAATGTTATTCTGCGTCACTATATGACGTATAACGTCATATTCTGTTACGTTATAACGTATAACGTTATATTGCATCACTATATGAAGTATAACGTTATGAAGTATTACGATTTAACGTATAACGACATATTACATTACTATGTGACGTATAACGTTATATACTATTACGTTATAACGTATATCGTTATATTGCATCACTGTATGACGAATAACGTTATATACTATTACGTTATAACGTATAAAGATATATTGCATCACTATGTGAAGTATGACGTTATATAGCATACCTATATGACGTATAACGTTATGAACTATTACGTTATAACGTATAACGTTATAGAGTATTACGTTATAACGTATGACGGTTTATACTATTACATTATAACGCATAACGTTAAATTGCATCACTATGTGACGTATAATGTCATATACTATTACGTTATAACCTATAACGTTGTACTGCATCCCTATTTGACGTATAACGTTATGAACTATTACGTTATAACGTATAGTGTTATAGAGTATTACCTTATATCGTATAACGATTTATACTATTACGTTATTACCTATAACGTTATACTGCATCACTATATGATGTATAATGTTATAAACTGTTATAACGTATAACGTTATGTTGCTTTACTATATGACGTATAACGTTATGGAGTATTACGTATTAACGCATAACGTTATATTGCATCAGTATATCACTTATAACGTAATATTGCACCACTATATGACGTATATCGTTATATACTATTGCGTTATAACCTATAACGCTATACTGCATCACCATGTGACGTATAACGTTATATACTATTACGTTCTTACCAATAACGTTATACTGCACCACTATGTGACGTATGACGTTATATACTTTTACGTTATAAGGTATAACGATATATTGCATCACTATGTGACGTATAACGTTATATTGCGTCACTAAGGAACTTATAACGTTATATTGCACCACTATATCACTTATAACGTTATATTGCATCACTATATGACGCATAACGTCATATACTATTACATTATAACGTACAACGTTATAGAGTAGTACGGTATAACGTATGACTACATATTGCATCGCTATATGGCAAATAACGTCATATACTGTTACGTTATAACGTATAACGTTATATTGCATTATTATATGACGTATAACGTTATGGAGCATTACGTTACAACGTATAACGATATATTGCATCACTATGTGACGTATAACGTTATATACTATTGCGTTATAACCTATAACGTTATACTTACCAATATACTTCACCACTATGTGACGTATGACCTTATATACTTTTACGTTATAAGGTATAACGATATATTGCATCACTATGTGACGTATAACGTTATATACTATTGCGTTATAATCAAAACGTTATATTGCATCAATATATGACGTTTAACGTTACATACGATTACGTTATAACGCATAACGATATATTTCATCACTATGACGTCATATACTATTACGTTATAACCTATAACGTTGTACTGCATTACTATATGACGTATAACGTTATATACTATTACGCTATAAGGTAAAACGTTATATTACACCACTATATCACTTATCACGTTATATTGTATCACTCTATGACGCATAACGTCATATACTATTACATTATAACGTATAACGTAATAGAGTATTACGCTATAACGTATGACTACATATTGCATCACTATATGAAGTACAATCATATATACTCTTACGTTAAAAGGTATAACGATATATTGCACCACTATATGACGTATAACGTCATATAATATTACGCCATAACCTATATCGATGTAATGCATCACTATGTGATGTATAACGTTATATACTATTACGTTATAAGGTATAACGTTATACTGCATCACTATATGACGTATAACGTTATATACTATTACGTTATAAGGTATAACGTTATATTGCATCACTATATCACTTATAACGTTATATTGCATCACTATATGATGTATAACGTTTATACTATTACGTTATAACTTATAACATTATATTGCATCACTATATGACGTATAACGTTATGGAGTATTTCGTTTTATCGTATAACGTTATATTGCATTACTATATGACGTATAACGTTATGGAGTATTACGTTACAACCTATAATGTTATACTGCGTCACTATATGACGTATAACGTTATATACTATTACGTTATAAGCTATAACGATATAATGCATCACTATATGAAGTATAACCTTATATACTATTACGTTATAAGGTATAACGATATATTGCATCACTATATGAAGTATAACCTTATATACTATTACATTATAAGGTATAACGTTATATTGCATCACTATATGATGTATAACGTTTACACTATTACGTTATAACTTATAACGTTATATTGCATCACTATATCACGTATAACGTTATAGAGTATTACGTTACAACCTATAATGTTATTCTGCGTCACTATATGACGTATAACGTCATATTCTGTTACGTTATAACGTATAACGTTATATTGCATCACTATATGAAGTATAACGTTATGAAGTATTACGATTTAACGTATAACGACATATTACATTACTATGTGACGTATAACGTTATATACTATTACGTTATAACGTATATCGTTATATTGCATCACTGTATGACGAATAACGTTATATACTATTACGTTATAACGTATAAAGATATATTGCATCACTATGTGAAGTATGACGTTATATAGCATACCTATATGACGTATAACGTTATGAACTATTACGTTATAACGTATAACGTTATAGAGTATTACGTTATAACGTATGACGGTTTATACTATTACATTATAACGCATAACGTTAAATTGCATCACTATGTGACGTATAATGTCATATACTATTACGTTATAACCTATAACGTTGTACTGCATCCCTATTTGACGTATAACGTTATGAACTATTACGTTATAACGTATAGCGTTATATTGCATCATTGTAAGACGTATTACATTATATACTATTACGATATAATGTATAACGGTATATTACATCACTATGTGACGTATAACGTTATATTGCATTACTATATGACGTATAACGTTATGGAGTATTACGTTATAAGGTATAACTATATATTCCATCACTATGTGAAGTATAACCTTATATACTACTACGTTATTCCTATAACGTTATACTGTATCACTATATGACGTATAAAGTTATGAACTATTACGTTATAACGTATAACGTTATGGAGTATTACGTTACAAGGTATAACTATATATTCCATCACTATGTGACGTATAACGTTATATACTATTACGTTATATCCTATAATGTTATACTGGACCACTATATGAAGTTTAACCTTATATAGTATTACGTTATATCGCATAACGTTTTATTGCATCACCATATCACGTATAACGTTATACTGCATCACTATATGACGTATAACGTTATGGAGTATTACGTTATAAGGTATAACTAAATATTCCATCACTATGTGACGTATAACGTTATATACTATTACGTTATATCCTATAACGTTATACTGGACCACTATAAGACGTATAACGCTATATACTATTACGTTATAAAGTATAACGATATATTGCATCACTATATGAAGTATAACCTTATATACTATTACGTTATAACGGATAATGTTATATTGCATCATTGTACGACGTATGACCTTATATACTATTACGTTATAACGTATAGCGTTATAGAGTATTACCTCATATCGTATAACGATTTATACTATTACGTTATAAGGTATAACGGTATATAGCATCACTATATCACTTATAACGTTATATTGCATCATTATATGACGTATAACGTCACATTCTGTTACGTTATAACGTATAAAGTTATATTGCATCACTATATGACGTGTAACGTCATATTCTGTTACGCTATAACGTATAACGTTATATTGCATCACTATATGACGTATAACGTTATGGAGTATTACGTTATAAGGTATAACTATATGTTCCATCACTATGTGACGTATAACGTTATATACTATTACGTTATAACCTGTAACGTTATACTGCAATCACCATATGACGTATAACGTCACATTCTGTTACGTTATAACGTATAACGTTATATTACATCACTATATCACTTATAAGGTTATATTGCGCCACTATATGACGTATAACGTCATATACTATTACATTATAACCTATAACGTTGTACTGCATCACTATATGACGTATGACGTTACATACTATTACGTTATAAGGTATAACGTTATATGGCATCACTATATCGCTTATAACGTTATATTGCATCACTATATGACGTATAACGTTATATACTACTACGTTATAACGGATAACGATATATTTCATCACTATGTGACGTATGACGTTATAAACTATCACGTTGTTACCTATAACGTTATACTGCATCACTATATGACGTATAACGTTATATACTATACGTTATAATGTATAACGTTATATTGCATTACTATATGACGCATAACGTTATGGAGTATTACGTTACAACGCATATCGATATATTGCATCACTATGTGACGTATAACGTTACAAACTACTACGTTATAATGCATAACGTTATATTGCACCACTATATGACGTATAACGTTATATACTACAACGTTATAACGGATATCGATATATTGCATCACTATGTGACGTATAACGTTATATACTATTACGTTATAATGTATAACGTTATATTGCATTACTATATGACGCATAACGTTATGGAGCATTACGTTACAACATATAACGACATATTGCATTTCTATAAGACGTGTAACGATATGGAGTATTACGTTTTAACGTATAACTTTATATTGCATTACTATATGACGTATAACGTTATGGGGTATTACGTTGCAACGTATAACGATATATTGCATCACTATGTGACGAATAACGTTATGTGCTATTACGTTATAATGCATAAAGTTATATTGCATCACTGTATCACTTATAACGTTATATTGCACCACTATATGACGTATAACGTCATATACTATGACGTTATAACCTGTAACGATGTACTGCATCACTATATGACGTATAACGTTATATACTATTACGTTATAACCTATAACGATGTACTGCATCACTATATGACATATAACGTTATATCGCACCACTATATGACGTATAACGTTTATACTATTACGTTATAACTTATAACGTTATAATGCATCACTATATCACTTATGACGTTATGTTGCATCACTGTATCGCTTATAACGTTATATTGCATCACTATATGATGTATAACGTTTATACTATTACGATATAACTTATAACGTTATATTACATCACTATATGACGTATAACGTTATGGAGTATTACGTCTTAACGTATAACGTTATATTACATCACTATATGACGTATAACGTTATGGAGTATTACGTTACAACGTATAACGACATATTGCATCACTAGGTGACGTATAACGATATATACTATTGCGTTATAACCTATAACGTTATAATGCATCACTTTATGACGTATAACGTTATATACTATTACGTTATAACTTATAACGTTATATTGCATTACTATATGACGTATAACGTTATGGAGTATTACGTTACAACCTATAACGTTATACTGCGTCACTATATGACGTATAGCGTTCTATACTATTACGTTATAAGGTATAACGATATATTGCAACACTATATGAAGTATAACATTATATACTATTACGTTATATGTTATAACGATATATTGCATCACTATATGAAGTATAACCTTATATACTCTTACGTTATAAGGTATAACGATATATTGCATCACTATATGAAGTATAATCTTATATACTATTACGATATAAGGTATAACGATATATTGCACCAATATATGATGTATAACGTCATATACTATTACGTTATAACCTATAACAATGTACTGTATCACTATGTGTCGTATAACGTTATATACTATTACGTTATAACGCATAACGTTATAGTGCATCACTATGGCACTTATAACGTTATATTGTACCACTATATGACGTATAATGTCATATACTATTACGTTATAACCTATAACGTTGTACTGCATCACTATATGACGTATAACGTTATATACTATTACGTTATAAGGTATAACGATATATTGCATCAGTATATCACTTATAACGTTATATAGCATCCCTATATGACGTATAACGTTATGAACTATTACGTTATAACGTATAGTGTTATAGAGTATTACCTTATATCGTATAACGATTTATACTATTACGTTATTACCTATAACGTTATACTGCATCACTATATGATGTATAATGTTATAAACTGTTATAACGTATAACGTTATGTTGCTTTACTATATGACGTATAACGTTATGGAGTATTACGTATTAACGCATAACGTTATATTGCATCAGTATATCACTTATAACGTAATATTGCACCACTATATGACGTATATCGTTATATACTATTGCGTTATAACCTATAACGCTATACTGCATCACCATGTGACGTATAACGTTATATACTATTACGTTCTTACCAATAACGTTATACTGCACCACTATGTGACGTATGACGTTATATACTTTTACGTTATAAGGTATAACGATATATTGCATCACTATGTGACGTATAACGTTATATTGCGTCACTAAGGAACTTATAACGTTATATTGCACCACTATATCACTTATAACGTTATATTGCATCACTATATGACGCATAACGTCATATACTATTACATTATAACGTACAACGTTATAGAGTAGTACGGTATAACGTATGACTACATATTGCATCGCTATATGGCAAATAACGTCATATACTGTTACGTTATAACGTATAACGTTATATTGCATTATTATATGACGTATAACGTTATGGAGCATTACGTTACAACGTATAACGATATATTGCATCACTATGTGACGTATAACGTTATATACTATTGCGTTATAACCTATAACGTTATACTTACCAATATACTTCACCACTATGTGACGTATGACCTTATATACTTTTACGTTATAAGGTATAACGATATATTGCATCACTATGTGACGTATAACGTTATATACTATTGCGTTATAATCAAAACGTTATATTGCATCAATATATGACGTTTAACGTTACATACGATTACGTTATAACGCATAACGATATATTTCATCACTATGACGTCATATACTATTACGTTATAACCTATAACGTTGTACTGCATTACTATATGACGTATAACGTTATATACTATTACGCTATAAGGTAAAACGTTATATTACACCACTATATCACTTATCACGTTATATTGTATCACTCTATGACGCATAACGTCATATACTATTACATTATAACGTATAACGTAATAGAGTATTACGCTATAACGTATGACTACATATTGCATCACTATATGAAGTACAATCATATATACTCTTACGTTAAAAGGTATAACGATATATTGCACCACTATATGACGTATAACGTCATATAATATTACGCCATAACCTATATCGATGTAATGCATCACTATGTGATGTATAACGTTATATACTATTACGTTATAAGGTATAACGTTATACTGCATCACTATATGACGTATAACGTTATATACTATTACGTTATAAGGTATAACGTTATATTGCATCACTATATCACTTATAACGTTATATTGCATCACTATATGATGTATAACGTTTATACTATTACGTTATAACTTATAACATTATATTGCATCACTATATGACGTATAACGTTATGGAGTATTTCGTTTTATCGTATAACGTTATATTGCATTACTATATGACGTATAACGTTATGGAGTATTACGTTACAACCTATAATGTTATACTGCGTCACTATATGACGTATAACGTTATATACTATTACGTTATAAGCTATAACGATATAATGCATCACTATATGAAGTATAACCTTATATACTATTACGTTATAAGGTATAACGATATATTGCATCACTATATGAAGTATAACCTTATATACTATTACATTATAAGGTATAACGTTATATTGCATCACTATATGATGTATAACGTTTACACTATTACGTTATAACTTATAACGTTATATTGCATCACTATATGACGTATAACGTTATAGAGTATTACGTTACAACCTATAATGTTATTCTGCGTCACTATATGACGTATAACGTTATATACTATTACGTTATAAGGTATAACGATATAATGCATCACTATATGAAGTATAACCTTATATAGTATTACGTTATAAGGTATAACGGTATATTGCATCACTATATGAAGTATAACCTTATTTACTATTACATTATAAGGTATAACGATATATTGCATCACTATATGAAGTATAACCTTATATAGTATTACGTTAGAAGGTATAACGATATATTGCACCACTATATGACGTATAACGTCATATGCTATTAGGTTATAACCTATAACGATGTACTGCATCACTATATGACGTATAACGTTATATACTATTACGTTATAATGTATAACGTTATATTGCATCACTATATCACTTATAACATTATATAGCATCGCTATATGACGTATAACGTTATGAACTATTACGTTATAACGGATAGCGTTATAGAGTATTACCTTATATCGTATAACAATTTATACTATTACGTTATAACGCATAACGTTACATTGCATCACAATATCACTTATAACGTTATATTGCATCACTATATCACTTATAACGTTATATTGTATCACTATATGACGCATAACGTCATATACTATTACATTGTAACGTATAAAGTTATAGAGAATTACGCTATAACGTATGACTACATGTTGCATCACTATATGACGAATAACGTCATATACTGTTACGTGATAACGTATAACGTTATATTGCATTACTATATGACGCATAACGTTATGGAGCATTACGTTACAACGTATAACGATATGTTGCACTACTATGTGACGCATAACGTTATATACTATTGCGTTATAACCTATAACGATGTACTGCATCACTATATGACGTATAACGTTGTATACTATTACGTTATAAGGTATAACGATATATTGCACCACTACATGAAGTATAACCTTATATACTATTACGTTATAAGGTATAACGATATATTCCACCACTATATGACGTATAACGTCATATACTATTACGTTATAGCATATAACGATGTACTGCATCACTATATGACGTATAACGTTGTATACTATTACGTTATAAGGTATAACGATATACTGCACCACTATATTACGTATAGCGTCATATACTATTACGTTATAACCTATAACGATGTACTGCATCACTATATGACGTATAACGTTATATACTATTACGCTATAAGCCATAACGTTATTTAGCATAACTATATCACTTATGACGTTATATAGCATCCCTATATGACGTATAACGTCATATACTATTACGTAATAACAGACAACGATATATTGCATCACTATGTGACGTATAACGTTATATACTATTGCGTTAGAACCTATAACGTTTTACTGCATCACTATATGACGTATAACGTTATATACTATTACGTTATAACATATAACGATATATTGCGTCACTATGTGACGAATAACGTTATATACTATTGCGTTATAACCTATAACGTTAAACTGCACCACTATATGACGTAAACGTCATATACTATTACGTTATAACCTATAACGTTGTACTGCATCACTATGTGACGTATAATGTCATATACTATTACGTTATAACCTATAACGTTGTACTGCATCCCTATTTGACGTATAACGTTATGAACTATTACGTTATTACGTATAGCGTTATATTGCAACATTGTAAGACGTATAACATTATATACTATTACGTTATAATGTATTACGGTTTATTACATCACTATGTGACGTATGACGTTATATAGCATCCCTATATGTCGTATAACGTTATGAACTATTACGTTATAACGTATAGTGTTTTATTGCATCACTATGTCACTTATAACTTTATATTGCATCACTATATGACGTATAACGTCATATTCTGTTACGTTATAACGTATAACGTTATATTGCATCACTATATGAAGTATAACGTTATGAAGTATTACGATTTAACGTATAACGACATATTACATTACTATGTGACGTATAGCGTTATATACTATTACGTTATAACGTATATCGTTATATTGCATCACTGTATGACGAATAACGTTATATACTATTACGTTATAACGTATAAAGATATATTGCATCACTATGTGAAGTATGACGTTATATAGCATACCTATATGACGTATAACGTTATGAACTATTACGTTATAACGTATAACGTTATAGAGTATTACGTTATAACGTATGACGGTTTATACTATTACATTATAACGCATAACGTTAAATTGCATCACTATGTGACGTATAATGTCATATACTATTACGTTATAACCTATAACGTTGTACTGCATCCCTATTTGACGTATAACGTTATGAACTATTACGTTATAACGTATAGCGTTATATTGCATCATTGTAAGACGTATTACATTATATACTATTACGTTATAATGTATAACGGTATATTACATCACTATGTGACGTATAACGTTATACTGCATCACTATATGACGTATAACGTTATGGAGTATTACGTTATAAGGTATAACTAAATATTCCATCACTATGTGACGTATAACGTTATATACTATTACGTTATATCCTATAACGTTATACTGGACCACTATAAGACGTATAACGCTATATACTATTACGTTATAAAGTATAACGATATATTGCATCACTATATGAAGTATAACCTTATATACTATTACGTTATAACGGATAATGTTATATTGCATCATTGTACGACGTATGACCTTATATACTATTACGTTATAACGTATAGCGTTATAGAGTATTACCTCATATCGTATAACGATTTATACTATTACGTTATAAGGTATAACGGTATATAGCATCACTATATCACTTATAACGTTATATTGCATCATTATATGACGTATAACGTCACATTCTGTTACGTTATAACGTATAAAGTTATATTGCATCACTATATGACGTGTACCGTCATATTCTGTTACGCTATAACGTATAACGTTATATTGCATCACTATATGACGTATAACGTTATGGAGTATTACGTTATAAGGTATAACTATATGTTCCATCACTATGTGACGTATAACGTTATATACTATTACGTTATAACCTGTAACGTTATACTGCATCACCATATGACGTATAACGTCACATTCTGTTACGTTATAACGTATAACGTTATATTACATCACTATATCACTTATAAGGTTATATTGCGCCACTATATGACGTATAACGTCATATACTATTACATTATAACCTATAACGTTGTACTGCATCACTATATGACGTATGACGTTACATACTATTACGTTATAAGGTATAACGTTATATGGCATCACTATATCGCTTATAACGTTATATTGCATCACTATATGACGTATAACGTTATATACTACTACGTTATAACGGATAACGATATATTTCATCACTATGTGACGTATGACGTTATAAACTATCACGCTGTTACCTATAACGTTATACTGCATCACTATATGACGTATAACGTTATATACTATTACGTTATAATGTATAACGTTATATTGCATTACTATATGACGCATAACGTTATGGAGTATTACGTTACAACGCATATCGATATATTGCATCACTATGTGACGTATAACGTTACAAACTACTACGTTATAATGCATAACGTTATATTGCACCACTATATGACGTATAACGTTATATACTACAACGTTATAACGGATATCGATATATTGCATCACTATGTGACGTATAACGTTTATACTATTACGATATAACTTATAACGTTATATTACATCACTATATGACGTATAACGTTATGGAGTATTACGTCTTAACGTATAACGTTATATTACATCACTATATGACGTATAACGTTATGGAGTATTACGTTACAACGTATAACGACATATTGCATCACTAGGTGACGTATAACGATATATACTATTGCGTTATAACCTATAACGTTATAATGCATCACTTTATGACGTATAACGTTATAGACTATTACGTTATAACTTATAACGTTATATTGCATTACTATATGACGTATAACGTTATGGAGTATTACGTTACAACCTATAACGTTATACTGCGTCACAATATGACGTATAGCGTTCTATACTATTACGTTATAAGGTATAACGATATATTGCAACACTATATGAAGTATAACATTATATACTATTACGTTATATGTTATAACGATATATTGCATCACTATATGAAGTATAACCTTATATACTCTTACGTTATAAGGTATAACGATATATTGCATCACTATATGAAGTATAATCTTATATACTATTACGATATAAGGTATAACGATATATTGCACCAATATATGATGTATAACGTCATATACTATTACGTTATAACCTATAACAATGTACTGTATCACTATGTGACGTATAACGTTATATACTATTACGTTATAACCTATAACGATGTACTGCATCACTATATGACTTATAACGTTATATTGCACCACCATATGACGTATAACGTTTTTACTATTACGTTATAACTTATAAAGTTATATTGCATTACTATATGACGTATAACATTATGGAGTATTACGTTACAACCTATAATGTTATACTGCGTCACTATATGACGTATAAAGTTATATACTATTACGTTATAAGGTATAACGATATAATGCATCACTATATGAAGTATAACCTTATATACTATCACGTAATAAGGTATAACGATATATTGCATCACTATATGAAATATAACCTTATATATTATTACATTATATGGTATAACGATATATTGCACCACTATATGACGTTTAACGTTTTATACTATTACCTTATAGTGCATAACGTTATATTGCATTACTATATAACGCATAACGTTATGGAGCATTACGTTACAACGTATAACGACATATTGCATTACTATGTCACGTATAACGTTATATACTATTGTGTTAGAACCTATAACGTTATACTGCATCACTATATGACGTTTAACGTTAATTACTATTACTTTATAACGGATAACGATATATTTCATCACTATGTGACTTATAACGTTATATACTATTACGTTACTACCTATCACGTTATACTGCATCACTATATGACGTATAACGTCATATACTGTTACAACATATAACGTTATATTGCATTACTATATGACGTATAACGTTATGGAGTATTACGTTACCACCTATAACGTTATACTGCGTCACTATATGACGTATAACGTTATCAACTCTTACGTTATAACGTATAGCGTTATAGAGTATTACGTTATATCGTATTACGATTTAAACTATTACGTTATAACCCATAATGTTATATCGCATCACTATATCACTTATAACGTTATATTGCATCACTATATGACGTATAACGTTATGGAGTATTACGTTTTAACGTACTACGTTATATTGCAATACTATATGACGCATAAGGTTATGGAGCATTACGTTACAACGTATAACGTCATATTGCATGACTATGTGACGTATAACGTTATATACCAGTGCGTTATAAGGTATAACGTTATATTGCATCACTATATCACTTATAACGTTATATAGCATCCCTATATGACGTATAACGTTATGAACTATTACGTTATAACGTATAGCGTTATAGAGTATTACCTTATATCGTATAACGATTTAAACTATTACGTTATAACCCATAACGTTATATTGCATCACTATATGCCTTATAACGTTATATTGCATCACTATATCACTTATAACGTTATATTGTATCACTATATGACGCATAAGGTCATATACTATTACATTATAACGTATAACGTTATAGAGAATTACGCTATAACGTATGACTACATGTTGCATCACTATATGACGAATAACGTCATATACTGTTACGTTATAACGTATAACGTTATATTGCATTACTATATGACGCATAAAGTTATGGAGCATTACGTTGCAACGTATAACGACATATTGCATGACTATGTGACGTATAACGTTATATACTATTGCGTTGGAACCTATAACGTTATACTGCGTCACTATGTGACGCATAACGTTATATACTATTACGTTATAAGGTATGACGTTATGTAGCATCACTATATCACTTATAACGTTATATTGCATCACTATATCACTTATAACGTTATGTTGCATCACTATATGATGTATAACTTTTATACTATTACGTTATAACTTATAACGTTATATTGCATCACTATATGACGTATAACGTTATGGAGTATTACGTTTTAACGTATAACGTTATATTGCATTACTATATGACGTATAACGTTATGGATAATATAACGTTATTAACGTTATTACGTTACAACGTATAACGATATATTGCATCACTATATGACGTATAACGTTATATACTATTACGTTTTAAGGTATAACGTTATATTGCAACACTATTTCACTTATAACAATATATTTTATCACTATATTACGCATAACGTCATATACTATAACATTATAACGTATAACGTTATAGAGAATTACGCTATAACGTATGACTACATATTGCATCACTATATGACGAATAACGTCATATACTGTTACGTTATAACGTATAACGTTATATTGCATTACTATATGACGTATAACGTTATGGAGCATTACGTTACAACGTATAACGACATATTGCATTACTATATGACGTATAACGATATGGAGTATTACGTTTTAACGTATAACGTTATAATGCATTACTATATGACGTATAACGTAATGGAGTATTACGTTACAACGCATAACGATATATTGCATCACTATGTGACGAATAACGTTATATACTATTGCGTTATAACCTATAACGTTAAACTGCACCACTATATGACGTAAACGTCATATACTATTACGTTATAACCTATAACGACGTACTGCACCACTATATGACGTATAACGTTATATACTATTACGTTATAACCTATAACGATGTACTGCATCACTATATGATGTATAACGTTATATACTATTACGTTATAAGGTAAAACGTTATATTACACCACGATATCACTTATAACGTTATATTGTATCACTATATGACGCATAACGTCATATACTATTACATTATAACGTATAACGTAATAGAGTATTACGCTATAACGTATGACTACATATTGCATCACTATATGACGAATAACGTCATATACTGTTACGTTATTACGTATAACGTTATGTTGCATTACTATATGACGAATAACGATATGTAGTATTACCTTACAACGTATAACGACATATTGCATTACTATGTGACGTATAACGTTACAAACTACTACGTTATAATGCATAACGTTATATTGCACCACTATATGACGTATAACGTTATATACTACTACGTTATAACGGATAAGGATATATTTCATCACTATGTGACGTATAACGTTATAAACTATTACGTTGTTACCTATAACGTTATACTGCATCACTATATGACGCATAACGTTATGAACTACTACGTTATAACGCATAACGTTATATTGCATCATTATATCACTTATAACTTTATATTTCATCACTATATGATGTATAACGATATATACTACTACGTTATTAAGTATAACGCTAGCTGCAACACTATATGACATATAACATTATATACTATTACGTTATAAGGTATAACGGTATATTGCATCACTATGTGACGTGTGACGTTATATACTCTTACGTTATAACGCATAACGTTATATTGCTCCACTATATGATGTATAACGTTATATACTATTACGTTATAAGGTATAACGATATATTGCATCACTATATGATGTATAACGTTATATACTATTACGTTATAAGGTATAACAATATATTGCATCACTATATGAAGTTTAACCTTATATACTATTACGTTATTAGGTATAACGATATATTGCACCACTATATGACGGATGACGTCATATACTATTAAGTTATAACATATAACGTTGTACTGCACCACTATATGACGTATAACGTTATATACTATTACGTTATAAGGTATAACGTTATATTGCATCACTATATCACTTATAACGTTATACAGCATCCCTATATGACGTATAACGTTATGAACTATTACGTTATAACGTATAGCGTTATAGAGTATTACCTTATATCGTATAACGATTTATACTATTACGTTATAACGCATAACGTTATATTGCATCACTATGTGACGTGTGACGTTATATACTCTTACGTTATAACGCATAACGTTATATTGCTCCACTATATGATGTATAACGTTATATACTATTACGTTATAAGGTATAACGATATATTGCATCACTATATGATGTATAACGTTATATACTATTACGTTATAAGGTATAACAATATATTGCATCACTATATGAAGTTTAACCTTATATACTATTACGTTATTAGGTATAACGATATATTGCACCACTATATGACGGATGACGTCATATACTATTAAGTTATAACATATAACGTTGTACTGCACCACTATATGACGTATAACGTTATATACTATTACGTTATAAGGTATAACGTTATATTGCATCACTATATCACTTATAACGTTATACAGCATCCCTATATGACATATAACGTTATGAACTATTACGTTATAACGTATAGCGTTATAGAGTATTACCTTATATCGTATAACGATTTATACTATTACGTTATAACGCATAACGTTATATTGCATCACTATATCACTTATAACGTTATATTGCATCACTATATGACTCATAACGTCATATACTATTACATTATAACGTATAACGTTATAGAGTATTGCGCTATAACGTATGACTACATATTGCATCACTATATGACGAATAACGTCATATACTGTTACGTTATAACGTATAACGTTATATTGCATTACTATATGTCGTATAACGTTATGGAGCACTACGTTACAACGTAAAACGACATATTGCATTACCATGTGACGTATAACGTTATATACTTTTACGTTATAAGGTATAACGATATATTGCATCACTATGCGACGTATAACGTTATATACTTTTACGCTATAATGCATAACGTTATATTGCATCACTATATGACGTATAACGTTATATACTATTAGGTTATAAGGCATAACGTTATATTGCACTACTATGGCACTTATAACGTTATATTGCACCACTATATGACGTATAATATCATATACTATTACGTTATAACCTATAACGTTGTACTGCATCACTATGTGACGTATAATGTCATATACTATTACGTTATAACCTATAACGTTGTACTGCATCCCTATTTGACGTATAACGTTATGAACTATTACGTTATAACGTATAGCGTTATATTGCATCATTGTAAGACGTATAACATTATATACTATTACGTTATAATGTATAACGGTATATTACATCACTATGTGACGTATAACGTTATATTGCATTACTATATGACGTATAACGTTATGGAGTATTACGTTGTAAGGTATAACTATATATTCCATCACTATGTGAAGTATAACCTTATATACTAATACGTTATTCCTATAACGTTATACTGTATCACTATATAACTTATAACGTTATATTGCACCACCATATGACGTATAACGTTTTTACTATTACGTTATAACTTATAAAGTTATATTGTATTACTATATGACGTATAACATTATGTAGTATTACGTTACAACCTATAATGTTATACTGCGTCACTATATGACGTATAAAGTTATATACTATTACGTTATAAGGTATAACGATATAATGCATCACTGTATGAAGTATAACCTTATATACTATCACGTAATAAGGTATAACGATATATTGCATCACTATATGAAATATAACCTTATATATTATTACATTATATGGTATAACGATATATTGCACCACTATATGACGTTTAACGTTTTATACTATTACCTTATAGTGCATAACGTTATATTGCATTACTATATAACGCATAACGTTATGGAGCATTACGTTACAACGTATAACGACATATTGCATTACTATGTCACGTATAACGTTATATACTATTGTGTTATAACCTATAACGTTATACTGCATCACTATATGACGTTTAACGTTAATTACTATTACTTTATAACGGATAACGATATATTTCATCACTATGTGACTTATAACGTTATATACTATTACGTTACTACCTATCACGTTATACTGCATCACTATATAACGTATAACGTCATATACTGTTACAACATAACGTTATATTGCATTACTATATGACGTATAACGTTATGGAGTATTACGTTACCACCTATAACGTTATACTGCGTCACTATATGACGTATAACGTTATGAACTCTTACGTTATAACGTATAGCGTTATAGAGTATTACGTTATATCGTATTACGATTTAAACTATTACGTTATAACCCATAACGTTATATCATATAACTATATCACTTATAACGTTATATTGCATCACTATATGACGTATAACGTTATGGAGTATTACGTTTTAACGTACTACGTTATATTGCATTACTATATGACGCATAAGGTTATGGAGCATTACGTTACAACGTATAACGACATATTGCATGACTATGTGACGTATAACGTTATATACCAGTGCGTTATAAGGTATAACGTTATATTGCATCACTATATCACTTATAACGTTATACAGCATCCCTATATGACGTATAACGTTATGAACTATTACGTTATACCGTATAGCGTTATAGAGTATTACATTATATCGTATAACGATTTAAACTATTACGTTATAACCCATAACGTTATATTGCATCACTATATGACTTATAACGTTATATTGCATCACTGTATCACTTATAACGTTATATTGTATCACTATATGACGCATAAGGTCATATACTATTACACTATAACGTATAACGTTATAGAGAATTACGCTATAACGTATGACTACATGTTGCATCACTATATGACGAATAACGTCATATACTGTTACGTTATAACGTATAACGTTATATTGCATTACTATATGACGCATAAAGTTATGGAGCATTACGTTGCAACGTATAACGACATATTGCATGACTATGTGACGTATAACGTTATATACTATTGCGTTGGAACCTATAACGTTATACTGCGTCACTATGTGACGTATAACGTTATATACTATTACGTTATAAGGTATGACGTTATGTAGCATCACTATATCACTTATAACGTTATATTGCATCACTATATCACTTAGAACGTTATGTTGCATCACTATACGATGTATAACTTTTATACTATTACGTTATAACTTATAACGTTATATTGCATCACTATATGACGTATAACGTTATGAAGTATTACGTTTTAACGTATAACGTTATATTGCATTACTATATGACGTATAACGTTATGGATAATATAACGTTATTAACGTTATTACGTTACAACGTATAACGATATATTGCATCACTATATGACGTATAACGTTATATACTATTACGTTTTAAGGTATAACTTTATATTGCAACACTATATCACTTATAACAATATATTTTATCAGTATATTACGCATAACGTCATATACTATAACATTATAACGTATAACGTTATAGAGAATTACGCTATAACATATGACTGCATATTGCATCACTATATGACGAATAACGTCATATACTGTTACGTTATAACGTATAACGTTATATTGCATTACTATATGACGCATAACGTTATGGAGCATTACGTTACAACGTATAACGACATATTGCATGACTATGTGACGTATAACGTTATATACTATTGCGTTATAACATATAACGTTATATTGCATCACTATGTGACGTATAACGTTATATACTATTACGTTATAATGCATAACGTTATATTGCATCACTATATGATGTATAACGTTATATACTATTACCTTATAACGGATAAAGATATATTTCATCACTATGTGACGTATAACATTATATACTATTACGTTATTACCTATAAAGTTATACTGAATCACTGTATGACGTATAACGTCATATACTGTTATAACGTATAACGTTATATTGCATTACTGTATGACGTATAACGTTATGGAGTATTACGTTACAACCTATAACGTTATACTGCGGCACTATATGACGTATAACGTTATATACTATTGCGTTATAAGGTATAAGGATATATTGCATCACTATGTGACGTATAATGTTATATACTATTACGTTATAACACATAACGTCATATTGCATCACTATATGACGTATAACGTTATATACTATTGCGTTATAAGGTATAATGTTATATTGCATCACTATGTGACGTATAATGTTATATACTATTACGTTATAATACATATCGTTATATTGCATCACTAAATGAAGTATAACCTTATATACTATTACGTTATAAGGTATAACGTTATATTGCATCACTATATGATGTATAACGTTTATACTATTACGTTATAACTTATAACATTATATTGCATCACTATATGACGTATAACGTTATGGAGTATTACGTTTTATCGTATAACGTTATGTTGCATTACTATATGATGTATAACGTTATGGAGTATTACGTTACAACCTATAATGTTATACTGCGTCACTATATGACGTATAACGTTATGTACTATTACGTTATAAGGTATAACGATATAATGCATCACTATATGAAGTATAGCCTTATATACTATTACGTTATAATACATATCGTTATATTGCATCACTAAATGAAGTATAACCTTATATACTATTACGTTATAAGGTATAACGTTATATTGCATCACTATATGATGTATAACGTTTATACTATTACGTTATAACTTATAACGTTATATTGCATCACTATATGACGTATAACGTTATAGAGTATTACGTTACAACCTATAATGTTATTCTGCGTCACTATATGACGTATAACGTTATATACTATTACGTTATAAGGTATAACGATATAATGCATCACTATATGAAGTATAACCTTATATAGTATTACGTTATAAGGTATAACGGTATATTGCATCACTATATGAAGTATAACCTTATATACTATTACATTATAAGGTATAACGATATATTGCATCACTATATGAAGTATAACCTTATATAGTATTACATTATAAGGTATGACGATATATTGCACCACTATATGACGTATAACGTCATATACTATTACGCTATAACCTATAACCTTATACTGCATCACTATATGAAGTATAACCTTATATACTATTACATTATAAGGTATAACGATATATTGCACCACTACATGACGTATAACGTCATATACTATTGCGTTATAACCTATAACGTTATACTGCATCACTTTATGACCTATAACGTTATATACTATTACGTAATAAAGGATAACAATATATTTCATCACTATGTGACGAATAACGTTATATACTATAACGTTATAACCTATAACGTTATACTATATGACGTATAACGTCATATACTGTTACGGTTATAACGTATAACGTTATATTGCATTACTATATGAAGTAGAACGTTGTGGAGTATTACGTTACAACCTATAATGTTATACTGCGTCAGTATATGACGTATAACGTTATATACTATTACGTTATAATGTATAACATTATGCAGCATCACAATGTCACTTATAACGTTATATTGCATCACTATATGATGTATAACGTTTATACTATTACGTTATAACTTATAACGTTATACTGCATCACTGTATGACGTATAAAATTATGGTATATTACGTTACAACGTATAACGATATATTGCATCACTATGTGACGTATAACGTTATATACTAGTACGTTATAACGCCATAACGTTATATTGCATCAATGTATGAAGTATAACGTTATATACTAATACGTTATAACGCATAACGCTATATTGCATCACTATGTGACGTATAACGTTATATACTATTACGTTATAAGGTATAACGTTATATTGCATCACTATATGATGTATAACGTTTATACTATTACGTTATAACCTATAACGATGTACTGCATCAGTATATGACGTATAACGTTACATACTATAACGTTATAAGGTATAACGTTATATTGCATCACTATATCACTTATAACGTTATATTGCATCACTATATGATGTATAACGTTTATACTATTACGTTATAACTTATAACATTATATTGCAACACTATATGACGTATAACGTTATGGAGTATTACGTTTTATCGTATAACGTTATGTTGCATTACTATATGACGTATAAAGTTATGGAGTATTACGTTACAACCTATAATGTTATACTGCGTCACTATATGACGTATAACGTTATATACTATTACGTTATAAGGTATAACGAAATAATGCATCACTATATGAAGTATAAACTTATATACTATTACGTTATAAGGTATAACGATATATTGCATCACTATATGAAGTATAACCTTATATACTATTACATTATAAGGTATAACGATATATTGCACCACTATATGACGTATAACGTCATATACTATTAGGTTATAACCTATAACGATGTACTGCATCACTATGTGACGTATAACGTTATATACTATTGCGTTATAACCTATAACGTTATATAGCATCACTATGTGACGTATAACGTTATATACTATTACGTTATTACCTATAAAGTTATACTGCATCACTATATGACGTATAACGTCATATACTGTTACGGAATAACGTATAACGTTATATTGCATTACTATATGACGTAGAACGTTATGGAGTATTACGCTACAACCTATAATGTTATACTGCGTCAGTATATGACGTATAACGTTATATACTATTACGTTATAATGTATAACATTATGCAGCATCACAATGTCACTTATAACGTTATATTGCATCACTATATGATGTATAACGTTTATACTATTACGTTATAACTTATAACGTTATACTGCATCACTGTATGACGTATAAAATTATGGTATATTACGTTACAACGTATAACGATATATTGCATCACTATGTGACGTATAACGTTATATAATATTACGTTATAACGCATAACGTTATATTGCTTCACTATATTACTTATAACGTAATATTGTACCACTATATGACGAATAACGTTATATACTATTACGTTACAAGGTATAACGTTATATTGCATCACTATATGAAGTATAACGTTATATACTGTTACGTTATAACGTATAGCGTTATAGAGTATTACCTTATATCGTATAACGATTTATGCTATTACGTTATAATGCATAACGTTATATTGCATCACTATATGACGTATAACGTTATATACTATTACGTTATAACGGATAAAGTTATATTTCATCACTATGTGACGTATAACATTATATACTATTACGTTATTACCTATAAAGTTATACTGCATCACTATATGACGTATAACGTCATATACTGTTATAACGTATAACGTTATATTGCATTACCGTATGACGTATAACGTTATGGAGTATTACGTTACAACCTATAACGTTATACTGCGTCACTATATGACGTATAACGTTATATACTATTGCGTTATAAGGTATAACGATATATTGCATCACTATGTGACGTATAATGTTATATACTATTACGTTATAATACATAACGTCATATTGCATCACTATATGACGTATAACGTTATATACTATTACGTAATAACGGATAACAATATATTTCATCACTATGTGACGTATAAGGTTATATTCTATTACGTTATTACCTATAACGTTATGCTGCATCACTATATGGCGTATAACGTTATGGAGTATTACGCTACAACCTATAATGTTATACTGCGTCACTATATGACGTATAACGTTATATACTATTACGTTATAAGGTATAACGACATATTGCATCACTAAATGAAGTATAACCTTATATACTATTACGTTATAAGGTATAATGTTATATTGCATCACTATGTGACGTATAATGTTATATACTATTACGTTATAATACATATCGTTATATTGCATCACTAAATGAAGTATAACCTTATATACTATTACGTTATAAGGTATAATGTTATATTGCATCACTATGTGATTTATAACGTTATATACTATTACGTTATAAGGTATAACGTTATATTGCATCACTTTATGATGTATAACATTTATACTATTACGTTATAACCTATAACGATGTACTGCATCAGTATATGACGTATAACGTTATATACTATTACGTTATAAGGTATAACGTTATATTGCATCACTATATCACTTATAACGTTATATTGCATCACTATATGATGTATAACGTTTATACTATTACGTTATAACTTATAACATTATATTGCATCACTATATGACGTATAACGTTATGGAGTATTACGTTTTATCGTATAACGTTATGTTGCATTACTATATGACGTATAACGTTATGGAGTATTACGTTACAACCTATAATGTTATACTGCGTCACTATATGACGTATAACGTTATATACTATTACGTTATAAGGTATAACGATATAATGCATCACTATATGAAGTATAACCTTATATACTATTACGTTATAAGGTATAACGATATATTGCATCACTATATGAAGTATAACCTTATATACAATTACATTATAAGGTATAACGATATATTGCACCACTATATGACGTATAACGTCATATACTATTACGCTATAACCTATAACGTTATACTGCATCACTATATGAAGTATAACCTTATATACTATTACATTATAAGGTATAACGATATATTGCACCACTATATGACGTATAACGTCGTATAATATTACGTTATAACCTATAACGTTGTACTGCATTACTATATGACGTATAACGTTATATATTATTACGTTATAAGATATAACGTTATATTGCATCACTATATCACTTATAGCGACATATTGCATCACTATATGACGCATAACGTCATATACTATTACATTATAACTTATAACGTTATAGAGTGTTACGCTATAACGTATGACTACATATTGCATCACTATATCACGAATAACGTCATATACTGTTACGTTATAACGTATAACGGTATATTGCATTACTATATGGCGCATAACGTTATGGAGCATTACGTTACAACGTATAACGACATATTGCATGACAATGTGACGTATAACGTCATATACTATTACGTTATAACCTATAACGTTATACTGCATCACTATATGACGTATAACGTTATATACTATTACGTTATAAGGTATAACGATATATTGCATCACTATATGAAGTATAACCTTATATACTATTACATTATAAGGTATAACGATATATTGCACCACTATATGACGTATAACTGTCATATACCATTACGCTATAACCTATAACCTTATACTGCATCACTATATGAAGTATAACCTTATATACTATTACATTATAAGGTATAACGATATATTGCACCACTACATGACGTATAACGTCATATACTATTGCGTTATAACCTATAACGTTATACTGCATCACTTTATGACCTATAACGTTATATACTATTACGTTATAAGGTATAACGTTATATTGCATCACTATATCACTTATAACGTTATATTGCTTCACTATATGAAGCGTAACGTTATATGCTATTACGTTATAAGGTATAACGTTATATTGCATCACTATATGACGTATAACGTTATGGAGTATTACGTTTCAAAGTATAACGTTATATACTATTACGTTATAACGGATAACGATATATTTATCACTATGTGACGTATAACGTTATATGCTATTACTTTAGAACCTATGACGTTATACTGCGTCACTGTATGACGTATAACGTTATATACTATTACGTTATAAGGTATAACGATATATTGCATTACTATATGAAGTATAACCTTATATACTATTACGTTATAAGGTATAACAATATATTGCATCACTATATGAAGTATAACATTATATACTATTTCGTTATGAGGTATAACGTTATATTGCTTCACTATATGAAGTATAACCTTATATACTATTACATTATAAGGTATAACGATATATTGCACCACTATATGACGTATAACGTCATATACTATTACGTTATAACCTATAACGTTTTACTGCATCACTATATGACGTATAACGTCAGATACTATTACATTATAACGTATAACGTTATGGAGTGTTACCTTATAACTTATAACGATTTATACTATTATGTTATAACGCATAACGCTATATTGCATCACTATATCACTTATAACGTTATATTGCATCACTATATGAAATATAACCTTATATACTATTACGTTATAGGGTATAACGATATATTGCATCACTATATGAAGTATAACCTTATATACTATTACGCTATAAGGTATAACAATATATTGCACCACTATATGACGTATAACGTCGTATAATATTACTTTATAACCTATAACGTTGTACTGCATCACTATATGACGTATAACGTTATATATTATTACGTTATAAGATATAACGTTATATTGCATCACTATATCACTTATAGCGACATATTGCATCACTATATGACGCATAACGTCATATACTATTACATTATAACTTATAACGTTATAGAGTGTTACGCTATAACGTATGACTACATATTGCATCACTATATGACGAATAACGTCATATACTTTTACGTTATAACGTATAACGGTATATTGCATTACTATATGACGCATAACGTTATGGAGCATTACGTTACATCGTATAACGACATATTGCATGACTATGTGACGTATAACGTTATATACTATTGCGTTATAACCTATAACGCTATACTGCATCACTATATGACGTATAACGTTATATAGTATTAGGTTATAACGTATAACGATATATTGCATCACTATTTGACGCATAACGTCATATACTAATA
>NW_026109482.1:0-34733 GCF_024516045.1 Bombus affinis | reverse complement strand
TATTATTACGTCATAACGTATGACGTTATGTAGTATTACGTTATAACGCATGAAGTTATGCAGTATTACGTTATAACGCATGACGTTTTGTATTGTTACGTTATAACGTATGACGTTGTATGGTATTGCTTTATGACTTATAACGTTATGAAATATTACATTATTACGTACAACGTTATTCTGTGTTACTTTATAACGTTTGACGTCATGTAGTATTACGTCACAACGTATGACGTTATGTAGTATTGCGTTATAACATATGACGTTATGTAGTATTACGTTATAGCGTATGACGTTATGTAGTATTGCGTTATAACGCATGACGTTATGTAGTATTACGGTATAACGCATGACATTATGTAGTATACGTTATAACGCATGACGTTATGTAGTGTTTGCGTTATAACGTATGACGTTGTATGGTATTGCTATATGGCTTATAACGTTATGTAATATTACGTTGTTACGTACAACGTTACATTGTGTTACTTTATACCGTTTGACGTCATGTAGTATTACGTCATAACGTATGACGTTATGTAGTATTAGGTTATAACGCATGAAGTTATGCAGTATTACGTTATAACGCATGACGTTATGTAGTGTTACGTTATAACGTATGACGTTATGTATTATTACGTTATAACGTATGACGATGCGCAGGATTACGATATAACGTATGACGTTATGTAGTGTTACGTTATAACGCATGACGTCATGCAGTATTACGTTATAACGCATGACATTATGTACTATTACGTTATAACGCATGATATTATGTAGTATTGCGGTTTATAACGCATGACGTTATGTAGTGTATCGTTATAACGTATGACGTTGTATGGTATTGCTTTATGACTTATAACGTTATGTAATATTACATTATTACGTACAACGTTATACTGTGTTACTTTATAAACGTTTGACGTCATGTAGTATTACGTCACAACGTATGACGTTATGTAGTATTGCGTTATAACATATGACGTTATGTAGTATTACGTTATAGCGTATGACGTTATGTAGTATTACGTTATAACGCATGACGTTATGTAGTATTAGGTTATAACGCATGAAGTTATGCAGTATTACGTTATAACGCATGACGTTATGTTAGTATTACGTTATAACGCATGACGTTATGTAGTATTACGTTATATCGCTTGATATTATGTAGTATTACGTTAGAACGTAATGACGTTATGTAGTGTTACGTTATAACGTGTGACCTTGTATGCTACTACTTTATGACGTCTAACTTTATGTAGTATTACGTTATAACGCATGATATTATGTAGTATTACGTCATAGCGCATGACGTTATGTAGTATTACGTTATATCGCTTGATATTATGTAGTATTACGTTAGAACGTATGACGTTATGTAGTGTTACGTTATAACTTATGACGTTATGTAGTATTACGATATAGCGTATGATGTTATGTAGTATTACGTTATAACGTATGAAGTTATGTAGTATTACTTTATACGTATGACGATGCGCAGGATTACGATATAACGTATGACGTTATGTAGTGTTACGTTATAACTTATGACGTTATGTAGTATTACGATATAGCGTATGATGTTATGTAGTATTACGTTATAACGTATGAAGTTATGTAGTATTACTTTATAACGTATGACGATGCGCAGGATTACGATATAACGTATGACGTTATGTAGTGTTACGTTATAACGCATGACGTTATGCGGTATTACGTTATAACGCATGACGTTATGTAGTGTTACGTTTAACTTATGACGTTATGTAGTATTACGATATAACGCATGACGTTATGTAGTATTACGTTATATCGCTTGATATTATGTAGTATAACGTTATAACTTATGACGTTATGTATTATTACGTTATAACGTATGAAGTTATGTAGTATTACTTTATAACGTATGACGATGCGCAGGATTACGATATAACGTATGACCGTTATGTAGTGTTGACGTTATAACGCATGACGTTATGTAGTATTTCGTTATAACGCATGACGTTATGTAGTATTACGTTATAACGCATGACGTTATGTAGTATTACGTTATAACGCATGACGTTTATGTAGTATTACGTTATAACGCATGACATTATGTACTATTACGTTATAACGCATGATATTATGTAGTATTACGTTATAACGCATGACGTTATGTAGTGTTACGTTATAACGCGTGACCTTTTATTCTACTACTTTATGACGTATAACTTTATGTAGTATTACGTTATAACGCATGATATTATGTAGTATTACGTTATAAACGCATGACGTTATGTAGTATTACGTTATATCGCTTGATATTATGTAGTATTACGTTATAACGCATGACGTTATGTAGTATTACGTTATAACGCATGACATTATGTACTATTACGTTATAAACGCATGATATTATGTAGTATTACGTTATAACGCATGACGTTATGTAGTGTTACGTTATAACGTGTGACCTTTTATTCTACTACTTTATGACGTATAACTTTATGTAGTATTACGTTATAACGCATGATATTATGTAGTATTACGTTATAACGCATGACGTTATGTAGTATTACGTTATATCGCTTGATATTATGTAGTATTACGTTATAACGCATGACGTTATGTAGTATTACGTTATAACGCATGACATTATGTACTATTACGTTATAACGCATGATATTATGTAGTATTACGTTATAACGCATAGGACGTTATGCAGTATTACATTATATCGAATGACGTTATGTAGTGTTACGTTATAACGTATGACGCTGTATGGCATTGCTTTATGACTTATAACGTTATGTAATATTACGTTATTACGTACAGCGTTATACTGTGTTACTTTATAACGTTTGACGTCAAGTATTATTACGTCACAACGTATGACGTTATGTAGTGTTACGTTACAACGCATGACATTATGTAGTATTACGTTATAGCGTATGACGTTATGTAGTATTACGTTACAACGCATGACGTTATGCAGTATTACGTTATAACGCATGACATTATGTAGTATTACGTTTATAACGCATGACATTATGTACTATTACGTTATATCGCATGATATTATGTGGTATTGCGTTATAAACGCATGACGTTATGTAGTGTTACGTTTTAACGTATGACGTTGTATGGTATTGCTTTATGGACGTATAACGTTATGTAATATTACGTTATTACGTACAACGTTATATTGTGTTACTTTATAACGTTTGACGTCAAGTAGTATTACGTCATAACGTATGACGTTATGTAGTGTTACGTTATAAGTATGACGTTGTGTAGTATTACGTTATAGCGTATGACGTTATGTAGTATTACGTTATAACGCATGACGTTATGTAGTATTACGTTATAACGCATGACGTTATGTAGTATTACGTTATAACGCTTGATATTATGTAGTATTACGTTATAACGCGATGACGTTATGTAGTGTTACGTTATAACGTATGACGTTATGTAATATTACGATATAACAATTGATATTATGTAATATTACGCTATAACGCATGACGTTACGTAGTGTTACGTTATAACGTATGACGTTGTATGGTATTGCTTTATGACGTATAATGTTATGTGATTATTACGATATTACGTACAACGTTATACTGTGTTACTTTATAACGTTTGACGTCAAGAGTATTAAGTCATAACGTATGACGTTATGTACTATTACGTTGTAACGTATGACTTTGTATAGTATTACTTTAAGACGTATAACATTGTGTAGTATTACGTTGTTACGTACAACGTTCATTGGGTTACTTTATACCGTTTGACGTCATGTAGTATTACGTCATAACGTATGACGTTATGTAGTATTACGTTATAAAGCATGAAGTTATGCAGTATTGCGTTATAACGCATGACGTTTTGTATTGTTACGTTATAACGTATGACGTTGTATGGTATTGCTTTATGACTTATAACGTTATGTAATATTACATTATTACGTTACAACGATATACTGTGTTACTTTATAACGTTTGACGTCATGTAGTATTACGTCACAACGTATGACGTTATGTAGTATTGCGTTATAACATATGGCGTTATGTGTATTACGTTATAGCGTATGACGTTATGTAGTATTACGTTATAACTTATGACGTTATGTAGTATTACGTTATAACGCATGACATTATGTACTATTGCGTTATAACGCATGATATTATGTAGTATTACGTTATAACGCATGACGTTATGTAGTATTACGTTATAACGCATGACGTTATGTAGTATTACGTTATAACGCATGACGTTGTGTTGTATTACGTTATAGCGTATGACGTTATGTAGTCTTACGTTATAACGCATGACGTTATGTAGTATTACGTTATAACGCCATGACATTATTTACTATTACGTTATAACGCATGATATTATGTAGTATTACGTTATAACGCATGGACGTTATGTAGTGTTACGTTATAACGTGTGACCTTGTATGCTACTACTTTATGACGTATAACTTTATGTAGTATTACGTTATAACGCATGATATTATGTAGTATTACGTCATAACGCATGACGTTATGTAGTATTACGTTATATCGCTTGATATTATGTAGTATTACGTTAGAACGTATGACGTTATGTAGTATTACGTTATAACTTTCGACGTTATATAGTATTACGTTATAACGCATGATATTATGTAGTATTACGTCATAACGTATGATGTTATGTACTATTACGTTATAACGTATGACTTTGTATAGTATTACTTTAAGGCGTATAACATTGTGAAATATTACGTTGTTACGTACAACGTTACATTGTGTTACTTTATTCCGTTTGACGTCATGTAGTATTACGTTATAGCGTATGACGTTATGTAGTATTACGTTATAACGCATGACGTTATGTAGTATCACGGTATAACGCATGACATTATGTAGTATTACGTTATAACGCATGACGTTATGTAGTGTTGCGTTATAACGTATGACGTTGTATGGTATTGCTTTATGGCTTATAACGTTATGTAATATTACGTTGTTACGTACAACGTTACATTGTGTTACATTATACCGTTTGACGTCATTGTATTATTACGTCATAACGTATGACGTTATGTAGTATTACGTTATAACGCATGAAGTTATGCAGTATTACGTTATAACGCATGACGTTATGTAGTGTTACGTTATGCGTATGACGTTATGTAGTATTACGTTATAACGCATGATGTTATGCAGTATTGCGTTATAACGCATGACGTTATGTAGTGTTACGTTATGACGTATGACGTTATGTATTATTACAGTATAACGCATTACGGTATGTAGTATTACGTTATAACGCATGACATTATGTAGTATTACGTTATAACGTATGACGTTATGTATTATTACGTTATAACGTATGACGTTATGTATTATTACAGTATAACGCATTACGGTATGTAGTATTACGTTATAACGCATGACGTTATGTAGTGTTACATTATAACTTATGACGTTATGTAGTATTACGTTATAGCGTATGACGTTATGTAGTATTACGTTATAACGCATGACGTTATGTAGTATTACGTATAGCGTATGACGTTATGTAGTATTACGTTATAAACGCATGACGTTATGTAGTATTACGTTATAACGCATGACATTATGTACTATTGCGTTATAACGCATGATATTATGTAGTATTACGTATAACGCATGACGTTATGTAGTGTTACGTTATAACGTGTGACCTTCTATTCTACTAACTTTATGACGTATAACTTTATGTAGTATTACGTTATAACGCATGATATTATGTGGTATTACGTTATAACGCATGACGTTATGTAGTATTACGTTATAACGCATGACGTTATGCAGTATTATGTTATAGCGTATGACGTCATGCAGTATTACGTTATAACGCGTGACGTTATGTAGTATTACGTTCTATCGCTTGATATTATGTAGTATTACGTTAGAACGTATGACGTTATGTAGTATTACGTTATATCATATGACGTTATGTAGTATTACGTTATAGCGTATGACGGTATGTAGTATTACGTATAACGCATGACGTTATGTAGTATTACAGTATAACGTATTCGTTATGTAGTATTACAATATAAACGTATTACGGTATGTAGTACTGCGTTATAACGTATGACGTTATGTAGCGTTTACGTTGCAACGTTTGACGTTATGTAGGATTACGATTTAGCGTATGCCGTTATGTAGTATTACGTTATAGCGCATGACGTTATGTTGTATTACGGTATGTAGTACTCTGCTTTATAACGTATGGACGTTAATTAGTATTACGTTATAAACGCATGACGTTATGTACTATTACGTTATAACGTATGCCGTTGTATGGTATTGATTTATGACGTATAACGTTAAGTAATATTACGTTATTACGTACAAACGTTATACTGTGTTACTTTATAACGTTTGACGTCAAGTATTATTACGTCACAACGTATGACGTTATGTAGTGTTACGTTATAACGCATGACGTTATGCAGTAATTACGTTATAACGCATGACATTATGTAGTATTACGTTATAGCGTATGACGTTATGTAGTATTACGTTACAACGCATGACGTTATGCAGTATTACGTTATAAACGCATGACATTATGTAGTATTAAGTTATAACGCATGACGTTATGTAGTGTTACGTTATAACGCATGACGTTATGCAGTATTACGTTATAAACGCATGACATTATGTAGTATTACGTTATAGCGTATGACGTTATGTAGTATTACGTTACAACGCATGACGTTATGCAGTATTACGTTATAACGCATGACATTATGTAGTATTAAGTTATAACGCATGACGTTATGTAGTATTACGTTATAACGCTTGATATTATGTAGTATTACGTTATAACGCATGACGTTATGTAGTGTTACGTTATAACGTATGACGTTATGTTATTATTACAGTATAACGTATTACGGTATGTAGTATTACGTTATAACGCATGGCATTATGTAGTATTACGTTATAACGTATGACGTTATGTATTATTACGTTATAACGTATGACGTTATGTATTATTACGTTATAACGTATGACGATGCGTAGCATTACGATATAACGTATGACGTTATGTAGTGTTACGTTATAACGCATGACGTCATGCAGTATTACGTTATAACGCATGACGTTATGTAGTGTTACATTATAACTTATGACGTTATGTAGTATTACGTTATAACGCATGACGTTATGTAGTATTACGTTATAAACGCATGACATTATGTAGTATTACGTTATAACGTATGACGTTATGTATTATTACGTTTATAGCGTATGACGATGCGCAGGATTACGATATAAGTATGACGTTATGTAGTGTTACGATATAACGCATGTCGTTATGCAGTATTACGTTATAACGCATGACGTTATGTAGTGTTACGTTATATCATATGACGTTATGTAGTATTACGTTATAGCGTATGACGGACATGTAGTATTACGTTATAACGCATGACGTTATGTAGTATTACGTTATAGCGTATGACGTTATGTAGTATTACGGTATAACGCATGACGTTATGTAGTATTACGTTATAACGCATGACGTTATGTAGTATTACAGTATAACGTATTACGTTATGTAGTATTACAATATAACGTTATTACGGTATGTAGTACTGCGTTATAACGTATGACGTTATGTAGCGTTACGTTGCAAACGTTTGACGTTATGTAGGATTACGATTTAGCGTATGCCGTTATGTAGTATTACGTTATAGCGCATGACGTTATGTTGTATTACGGTATGAGTACTGCTTTATAACGTATGACGTTAATTAGTAATTACGTTATAACGCATGACGTTATGTACTATTACGTTATAACGTATGCCGTTGTATGGTATTGATTTTATGACGTATAACGTTAAGTAATATTACGTTATTACGTACACCGTTATACTGTGTTACTTTATAACGTTTGACGTCAAGTATTATTACGTCATAACGTATGACGTTATGTAGTGTTGCGTTATAACGCATGACGTTATGCAGTATTACGTTATAACGCATGACGTTATGTAGTGTTACCTTGTAACGTATGACGTTGTATGGTATTGCTCTATGACGTATAGCGTTAGGTAATATTACGTTATCACGTACAACGTTATACTGTGTTACTTTATAACGTTTGACGTCAGTAGTATTACGTCATAACGTATGACGTTATGTACTATTACGTTTTAACGTATGACGTTGTATAGTATTACTTTAAGACGTATAACATTATGTAATATTACGTTGTTACGTACAACGTTACATTGTGTTACTTTATACCGTTTGACGTCATGTAGTATTACGATATAACGTATGACGCTGTGTAGTTTTGCGTTATAACGTATGACGTTATGTAGTGTTACGTTATAACGTATGACGTTATGTATTATTACAGTATAACGTATTACGGTATGTAGTATTACGTTATAACGCATGACATTATGTAGTATTACGTTATAACGTATGACGTTATGTAGTATTACGTTATAACGCATGACGTTGGTGTAGTATTACGTTATAGCGTGTGACGTTATGTAGTCTTACGTTATAACGCCATGACGTTATGTAGTATTACGTTATAACGCATGACATTATGTACTATTACGTTTATAACGCATGATATTATGTAGTATTACGTTATAACGCATGACGTTATGTAGTGTTACGTTATAACGTGTGACCTTGTATGCTACTACTTTATGACGTATAACTTTATGTAGTATTACGTTATAACGCATGATATTATGTAGTATTACGTCATAACGCATGACGTTATGTAGTATTACGTTATATCGCTTGATATTATGTAGTATTACGTTAGAACGTATGACGTTATGTAGTATTACGTTATAACTTTCGACGTTATGTAGTATTACGTTATAACGCATGACATTATGTAGTATTACGTCATAACGTATGACGTTATGTACTATTACGTTATAACGTATGACTTTGTATAGTATTACTTTAGACGTATAACATTGTGTAATATTACGTTGTTACGTACAACGTTACATTGTGTTTACTTTATTCCGTTTGACGTCATGTAGTAATTACGTTATAAGCGTATGACGTTATGTAGTATTACGTTATAACGCATGACGTTATGTAGTATCACGGTATAAACGCATGACATTATGTAGTATTACGTTATAACGCATGACGTTATGTAGTGTTGCGTTATAACGTATGACTTTGTATGGTATTGCTTTATGGCTTATAACGTTATGTAATATTACGTTGTTACGTACAACGTTACATTGTGTTACTTTATACCGTTTGACGTCATGTATTATTACGTCATAACGTGTGACGTTATGTAGTATTACGTTATAACGCATGAAGTTATGCAGTATTACGTTATAACGCATGACGTTATGTAGTGTTACGTTGTGACGTATGACGTTATGTAGTATTACGTTATAACGCATGACGTTATGTATTATTACGTTATAGCGTATGACGTTATGTAGTATTACGTTATAACGCATGACGTTATGCAGTATTATGTTATAGCGTATGACGTCATGCAGTATTACGTTATAACGCGTGACGTTATGTAGTATTACGTTCTATCGCTTGATATTATGTAGTATTACGTTAGAACGTATGACGTTATGTAGTATTACGTTATAACGTATGACGTTATGTAGTATTACGTTATAGCGCATGACGTTATGTATTACAACGTTATAACGCATGACGTTATGTAGTATTACGTTATAACGCATGATATTATGTAGTATTACGTTATAACGCATGACGTTATGTAGTGTTACGTTATAACGTGTGACCTTGTATGCTACTACTTTATGACGTATAACTTTATGTAGTATTACGTTATAACGCATGATATTATGTAGTATTACGTCATAACGCATGACGTTATGTAGTATTACGTTATATCGCTTGATATTATGTAGTATTACGTTAGAACGTATGACGTTATGTAGTATTACGTTATAACTTTCGACGTTATATAGTATTACGTTATAACGCATGATATTATGTAGTATTACGTCATAACGTATGATGTTATGTACTATTACGTTATAACGTATGACTTTGTATAGTATTACTTTAAGGCGTATAACATTGTGTAATATTACGTTGTTACGTACAACGTTACATTGTGTTACTTTATTCCGTTTGACGTCATGTAGTATTACGTTATAGCGTATGACGTTATGTAGTATTACGTTATAACGCATGACGTTATGTAGTATCACGGTATAACGCATGACATTATGTAGTATTACGTTATAACGCATGACGTTATGTAGTGTTGCGTTATAACGTATGACGTTGTATGGTATTGCTTTATGGCTTATAACGTTATGTAATATTACGTTGTTACGTACAACGTTACATTGTGTTACATTATACCGTTTGACGTCATGTATTATTACGTCATAACGTATGACGTTATGTAGTATTACGTTATAACGCATGAAGTTATGCAGTATTACGTTATAACGCATGACGTTATGTAGTGTTACGTTATGACGTATGACGTTATGTAGTATTACGTTATAACGCATGATGTTATGCAGTATTGCGTTATAACGCATGACGTTATGTAGTGTTACGTTATGACGTATGACGTTATGTATTATTACAGTATAACGCATTACGGTATGTAGTATTACGTTATAACGCATGACATTATGTAGTATTACGTTATAACGTATGACGTTATGTATTATTACGTTATAACGTATGACGTTATGTATTATTACAGTATAACGCATTACGGTATGTAGTATTACGTTATAACGCATGACGTTATGTAGTGTTACATTATAACTTATGACGTTATGTAGTATTACGTTATAGCGTATGACGTTATGTAGTATTACGTTATAACGCATGACGTTATGTAGTATTACGTTATAGCGTATGACGTTATGTAGTATTACGTTATAACGCATGACGTTATGTAGTATTACGTTATAACGCATGACATTATGTACTATTGCGTTATAACGCATGATATTATGTAGTATTACGTTATAACGCATGACGTTATGTAGTGTTACGTTATAACGTGTGACCTTCTATTCTACTACTTTATGACGTATAACTTTATGTAGTATTACGTTATAACGCATGATATTATGTGGTATTACGTTATAACGCATGACGTTATGTAGTATTACGTTATAACGCATGACGTTATGCAGTATTATGTTATAGCGTATGACGTCATGCAGTATTACGTTATAACGCGTGACGTTATGTAGTATTACGTTCTATCGCTTGATATTATGTAGTATTACGTTAGAACGTATGACGTTATGTAGTATTACGTTATATCATATGACGTTATGTAGTATTACGTTATAGCGTATGACGGTATGTAGTATTACGTTATAACGCATGACGTTATGTAGTATTACAGTATAACGTATTACGTTATGTAGTATTACAATATAACGTATTACGGTATGTAGTACTGCGTTATAACGTATGACGTTATGTAGCGTTACGTTGCAACGTTTGACGTTATGTAGGATTACGATTTAGCGTATGCCGTTATGTAGTATTACGTTATAGCGCATGACGTTATGTTGTATTACGGTATGTAGTACTGCTTTATAACGTATGACGTTAATTAGTATTACGTTATAACGCATGACGTTATGTACTATTACGTTATAACGTATGCCGTTGTATGGTATTGATTTATGACGTATAACGTTAAGTAATATTACGTTATTACGTACAACGTTATACTGTGTTACTTTATAACGTTTGACGTCAAGTATTATTACGTCACAACGTATGACGTTATGTAGTGTTACGTTATAACGCATGACGTTATGCAGTATTACGTTATAACGCATGACATTATGTAGTATTACGTTATAGCGTATGACGTTATGTAGTATTACGTTACAACGCATGACGTTATGCAGTATTACGTTATAACGCATGACATTATGTAGTATTAAGTTATAACGCATGACGTTATGTAGTGTTACGTTATAACGCATGACGTTATGCAGTATTACGTTATAACGCATGACATTATGTAGTATTACGTTATAGCGTATGACGTTATGTAGTATTACGTTACAACGCATGACGTTATGCAGTATTACGTTATAACGCATGACATTATGTAGTATTAAGTTATAACGCATGACGTTATGTAGTATTACGTTATAACGCTTGATATTATGTAGTATTACGTTATAACGCATGACGTTATGTAGTGTTACGTTATAACGTATGACGTTATGTATTATTACAGTATAACGTATTACGGTATGTAGTATTACGTTATAACGCATGGCATTATGTAGTATTACGTTATAACGTATGACGTTATGTATTATTACGTTATAACGTATGACGTTATGTATTATTACGTTATAACGTATGACGATGCGTAGCATTACGATATAACGTATGACGTTATGTAGTGTTACGTTATAACGCATGACGTCATGCAGTATTACGTTATAACGCATGACGTTATGTAGTGTTACATTATAACTTATGACGTTATGTAGTATTACGTTATAACGCATGACGTTATGTAGTATTACGTTATAACGCATGACATTATGTAGTATTACGTTATAACGTATGACGTTATGTATTATTACGTTATAGCGTATGACGATGCGCAGGATTACGATATAAGTATGACGTTATGTAGTGTTACGATATAACGCATGTCGTTATGCAGTATTACGTTATAACGCATGACGTTATGTAGTGTTACGTTATATCATATGACGTTATGTAGTATTACGTTATAGCGTATGACGGCATGTAGTATTACGTTATAACGCATGACGTTATGTAGTATTACGTTATAGCGTATGACGTTATGTAGTATTACGGTATAACGCATGACGTTATGTAGTATTACGTTATAACGCATGACGTTATGTAGTATTACAGTATAACGTATTACGTTATGTAGTATTACAATATAACGTATTACGGTATGTAGTACTGCGTTATAACGTATGACGTTATGTAGCGTTACGTTGCAACGTTTGACGTTATGTAGGATTACGATTTAGCGTATGCCGTTATGTAGTATTACGTTATAGCGCATGACGTTATGTTGTATTACGGTATGTAGTACTGCTTTATAACGTATGACGTTAATTAGTATTACGTTATAACGCATGACGTTATGTACTATTACGTTATAACGTATGCCGTTGTATGGTATTGATTTATGACGTATAACGTTAAGTAATATTACGTTATTACGTACAACGTTATACTGTGTTACTTTATAACGTTTGACGTCAAGTATTATTACGTCATAACGTATGACGTTATGTAGTGTTGCGTTATAACGCATGACGTTATGCAGTATTACGTTATAACGCATGACGTTATGTAGTGTTACCTTGTAACGTATGACGTTGTATGGTATTGCTCTATGACGTATAGCGTTAGGTAATATTACGTTATCACGTACAACGTTATACTGTGTTACTTTATAACGTTTGACGTCAAGTAGTATTACGTCATAACGTATGACGTTATGTACTATTACGTTTTAACGTATGACGTTGTATAGTATTACTTTAAGACGTATAACATTATGTAATATTACGTTGTTACGTACAACGTTACATTGTGTTACTTTATACCGTTTGACGTCATGTAGTATTACGATATAACGTATGACGCTGTGTAGTTTTGCGTTATAACGTATGACGTTATGTAGTGTTACGTTATAACGTATGACGTTATGTATTATTACAGTATAACGTATTACGGTATGTAGTATTACGTTATAACGCATGACATTATGTAGTATTACGTTATAACGTATGACGTTATGTAGTATTACGTTATAACGCATGACGTTGTGTAGTATTACGTTATAGCGTGTGACGTTATGTAGTCTTACGTTATAACGCATGACGTTATGTAGTATTACGTTATAACGCATGACATTATGTACTATTACGTTATAACGCATGATATTATGTAGTATTACGTTATAACGCATGACGTTATGTAGTGTTACGTTATAACGTGTGACCTTGTATGCTACTACTTTATGACGTATAACTTTATGTAGTATTACGTTATAACGCATGATATTATGTAGTATTACGTCATAACGCATGACGTTATGTAGTATTACGTTATATCGCTTGATATTATGTAGTATTACGTTAGAACGTATGACGTTATGTAGTATTACGTTATAACTTTCGACGTTATGTAGTATTACGTTATAACGCATGACATTATGTAGTATTACGTCATAACGTATGACGTTATGTACTATTACGTTATAACGTATGACTTTGTATAGTATTACTTTAAGACGTATAACATTGTGTAATATTACGTTGTTACGTACAACGTTACATTGTGTTACTTTATTCCGTTTGACGTCATGTAGTATTACGTTATAGCGTATGACGTTATGTAGTATTACGTTATAACGCATGACGTTATGTAGTATCACGGTATAACGCATGACATTATGTAGTATTACGTTATAACGCATGACGTTATGTAGTGTTGCGTTATAACGTATGACGTTGTATGGTATTGCTTTATGGCTTATAACGTTATGTAATATTACGTTGTTACGTACAACGTTACATTGTGTTACTTTATACCGTTTGACGTCATGTATTATTACGTCATAACGTGTGACGTTATGTAGTATTACGTTATAACGCATGAAGTTATGCAGTATTACGTTATAACGCATGACGTTATGTAGTGTTACGTTGTGACGTATGACGTTATGTAGTATTACGTTATAACGCATGACGTTATGTATTATTACGTTATAGCGTATGACGTTATGTAGTATTACGTTATAACGCATGACGTTATGCAGTATTATGTTATAGCGTATGACGTCATGCAGTATTACGTTATAACGCGTGACGTTATGTAGTATTACGTTCTATCGCTTGATATTATGTAGTATTACGTTAGAACGTATGACGTTATGTAGTATTACGTTATAACGTATGACGTTATGTAGTATTACGTTATAGCGCATGACGTTATGTATTACAACGTTATAACGCATGACGTTATGTAGTATTACGTTATAACGCATGATATTATGTAGTATTACGTTATAACGCATGACGTTATGTAGTGTTACGTTATAACGTGTGACCTTGTATGCTACTACTTTATGACGTATAACTTTATGTAGTATTACGTTATAACGCATGATATTATGTAGTATTACGTCATAACGCATGACGTTATGTAGTATTACGTTATATCGCTTGATATTATGTAGTATTACGTTAGAACGTATGACGTTATGTAGTATTACGTTATAACTTTCGACGTTATATAGTATTACGTTATAACGCATGATATTATGTAGTATTACGTCATAACGTATGATGTTATGTACTATTACGTTATAACGTATGACTTTGTATAGTATTACTTTAAGGCGTATAACATTGTGTAATATTACGTTGTTACGTACAACGTTACATTGTGTTACTTTATTCCGTTTGACGTCATGTAGTAATTACGTTATAGCGTATGACGTTATGTAGTATTACGTTATAACGCATGACGTTATGTAGTATCACGGTATAACGCATGACATATGTAGTATTACGTTATAACGCATGACGTTATGTAGTGTTGCGTTATAACGTATGACGTTGTATGGTATTGCTTTATGGCTTATAACGTTATGTATATTACGTTGTTACGTACAACGTTACATTGTGTTACATTATACCGTTTGACGTCATGTATTATTACGTCATAACGTATGACGTTATGTAGTATTACGTTATAACGCATGAAGTTATGCAGTATTACGTTATAACGCATGACGTTATGTAGTGTTACGTTATGACGTATGACGTTATGTAGTATTACGTTATAACGCATGATGTTATGCAGTATTGCGTTATAACGCATGGACGTTATGTAGTGTTACGTTATGACGTATGACGTTATGTATTATTACAGTATAACGCATTACGGTATGTAGTATTACGTTATAACGCATGACATTATGTAGTATTACGTTATAACGTATGACGTTATGTATTATTACGTTATAACGTATGACGTTATGTATTATTACGTTATAACGTATGACGTTATGTATTATTACGTTATAACGTATGACGTTATGTATTATTACGTTATAACGTATGACGTTATGTATTATTACGTATAACGTATGACGATGCGTAGGATTACGATATAACGTATGACGTTATGTAATGTTGCGTTATAACGTATGACGTTATGTATTATTACGTTATAACGTATGACGTTATGTATTATTACAGTATAACGCATTACGGTATGTAGTATTACGTTATAACGCATGACGTTATGTAGTGTTACATTATAACTTATGACGTTATGTAGTATTACGTTATAGCGTATGACGTTATGTAGTATTACGTTATAACGCATGACGTTATGTATTAGTATTACGTTATAGCGTATGACGTTATGTAGTATTACGTTATAACGCATGACGTTATGTAGTATTACGTTATAACGCATGACATTATGTACTATTGCGTTATAACGCATGATATTATGTAGTATACGTTATAACGCATGACGTTATGTAGTGTTACGTTATAACGTGTGACCTTCTATTCTACTACTTTATGACGTATAACTTTATGTAGTATTACGTTATAACGCATGATATTATGTGGTATTACGTTATAACGCATGACGTTATGTAGTATTACGTTATAACGCATGACGTTATGCAGTATTATGTTATAGCGTATGACGTCATGCAGTATTACGTTATAACGCGTGACGTTATGTAGTATTACGTTCTATCGCTTGATATTATGTAGTATTACGTTAGAACGTATGACGTTATGTAGTATTACGTTATATCATATGACGTTATGTAGTATTACGTTATAGCGTATGACGGTATGTAGTATTACGTTATAACGCATGACGTTATGTAGTATTACAGTATAACGTATTACGTTATGTAGTATTACAATATAACGTATTACGGTATGAGTACTGCGTTATAACGTATGACGTTATGTAGCGTTACGTTGCAACGTTTGACGTTATGTAGGATTACGATTTAGCGTATGCCGTTATGTAGTATTACGTTATAGCGCATGACGTTATGTTGTATTACGGTATGTAGTACTGCTTTATAACGTATGACGTTAATTAGTATTACGTTATAACGCATGACGTTATGTACTATTACGTTATAACGTATGCCGTTGTATGGTATTGATTTATGACGTATAACGTTAAGTAATATTACGTTATTACGTACAACGTTATACTGTGTTACTTTATAACGTTTTGACGTCAAGTATTATTACGTCACAACGTATGACGTTATGTAGTGTTACGTTATAACGCATGACGTTATGCAGTATTACGTTATAACGCATGACATTATGTAGTATTACGTTATAGCGTATGACGTTATGTAGTATTACGTTACAACGCATGACGTTATGCAGTATTACGTTATAACGCATGACATTATGTAGTATTAAGTTATAACGCATGACGTTATGTAGTGTTACGTTATAACGCATGACGTTATGCAGTATTACGTTATAACGCATGACATTATGTAGTATTACGTTATAGCGTATGACGTTATGTAGTATTACGTTACAACGCATGACGTTATGCAGTATTACGTTATAACGCATGACATTATGTAGTATTAAGTTATAACGCATGACGTTATGTAGTATTACGTTATAACGCTTGATATTATGTAGTATTACGTTATAACGCATGACGTTATGTAGTGTTACGTTATAACGTATGACGTTATGTATTATTACAGTATAACGTATTACGGTATGTAGTATTACGTTATAACGCATGGCATTATGTAGTATTACGTTATAACGTATGACGTTATGTATTATTACGTTATAACGTATGACGTTATGTATTATTACGTTATAACGTATGACGATGCGTAGCATTACGATATAACGTATGACGTTATGTAGTGTTACGTTATAACGCATGACGTCATGCAGTATTACGTTATAACGCATGACGTTATGTAGTGTTACATTATAACTTATGACGTTATGTAGTATTACGTTATAACGCATGACGTTATGTAGTATTACGTTATAACGCATGACATTATGTAGTATTACGTTATAACGTATGACGTTATGTATTATTACGTTATAGCGTATGACGATGCGCAGGATTACGATATAAGTATGACGTTATGTAGTGTTACGATATAACGCATGTCGTTATGCAGTATTACGTTATAACGCATGACGTTATGTAGTGTTACGTTATATCATATGACGTTATGTAGTATTACGTTATAGCGTATGACGGCATGTAGTATTACGTTATAACGCATGACGTTATGTAGTATTACGTTATAGCGTATGACGTTATGTAGTATTACGGTATAACGCATGACGTTATGTAGTATTACGTTATAACGCATGACGTTATGTAGTATTACAGTATAACGTATTACGTTATGTAGTATTACAATATAACGTATTACGGTATGTAGTACTGCGTTATAACGTATGACGTTATGTAGCGTTACGTTGCAACGTTTGACGTTATGTAGGATTACGATTTAGCGTATGCCGTTATGTAGTATTACGTTATAGCGCATGACGTTATGTTGTATTACGGTATGTAGTACTGCTTTATAACGTATGACGTTAATTAGTATTACGTTATAACGCATGACGTTATGTACTATTACGTTATAACGTATGCCGTTGTATGGTATTGATTTATGACGTATAACGTTAAGTAATATTACGTTATTACGTACAACGTTATACTGTGTTACTTTATAACGTTTGACGTCAAGTATTATTACGTCATAACGTATGACGTTATGTAGTGTTGCGTTATAACGCATGACGTTATGCAGTATTACGTTATAACGCATGACGTTATGTAGTGTTACCTTGTAACGTATGACGTTGTATGGTATTGCTCTATGACGTATAGCGTTAGGTAATATTACGTTATCACGTACAACGTTATACTGTGTTACTTTATAACGTTTGACGTCAAGTAGTATTACGTCATAACGTATGACGTTATGTACTATTACGTTTTAACGTATGACGTTGTATAGTATTACTTTAAGACGTATAACATTATGTAATATTACGTTGTTACGTACAACGTTACATTGTGTTACTTTATACCGTTTGACGTCATGTAGTATTACGATATAACGTATGACGCTGTGTAGTTTTGCGTTATAACGTATGACGTTATGTAGTGTTACGTTATAACGTATGACGTTATGTATTATTACAGTATAACGTATTACGGTATGTAGTATTACGTTATAACGCATGACATTATGTAGTATTACGTTATAACGTATGACGTTATGTAGTATTACGTTATAACGCATGACGTTGTGTAGTATTACGTTATAGCGTGTGACGTCATGTAGTCTTACGTTATAACGCATGACGTTATGTAGTATTACGTTATAACGCATGACATTATGTACTATTACGTTATAACGCATGATATTATGTAGTATTACGTTATAACGCATGACGTTATGTAGTGTTACGTTATAACGTGTGACCTTGTATGCTACTACTTTATGACGTATAACTTTATGTAGTATTACGTTATAACGCATGATATTATGTAGTATTACGTCATAACGCATGACGTTATGTAGTATTACGTTATATCGCTTGATATTATGTAGTATTACGTTAGAACGTATGACGTTATGTAGTATTACGTTATAACTTTCGACGTTATGTAGTATTACGTTATAACGCATGACATTATGTAGTATTACGTCATAACGTATGACGTTATGTACTATTACGTTATAACGTATGACTTTGTATAGTATTACTTTAAGACGTATAACATTGTGTAATATTACGTTGTTACGTACAACGTTACATTGTGTTACTTTATTCCGTTTGACGTCATGTAGTATTACGTTATAGCGTATGACGTTATGTAGTATTACGTTATAACGCATGACGTTATGTAGTATCACGGTATAACGCATGACATTATGTAGTATTACGTTATAACGCATGACGTTATGTAGTGTTGCGTTATAACGTATGACGTTGTATGGTATTGCTTTATGGCTTATAACGTTATGTAATATTACGTTGTTACGTACAACGTTACATTGTGTTACTTTATACCGTTTGACGTCATGTATTATTACGTCATAACGTGTGACGTTATGTAGTATTACGTTATAACGCATGAAGTTATGCAGTATTACGTTATAACGCATGACGTTATGTAGTGTTACGTTGTGACGTATGACGTTATGTAGTATTACGTTATAACGCATGACGTTATGTATTATTACGTTATAGCGTATGACGTTATGTAGTATTACGTTATAACGCATGACGTTATGCAGTATTATGTTATAGCGTATGACGTCATGCAGTATTACGTTATAACGCGTGACGTTATGTAGTATTACGTTCTATCGCTTGATATTATGTAGTATTACGTTAGAACGTATGACGTTATGTAGTATTACGTTATAACGTATGACGTTATGTAGTATTACGTTATAGCGCATGACGTTATGTATTACAACGTTATAACGCATGACGTTATGTAGTATTACGTTATAACGCATGACATTATGTAGTATTACGTTATAACGTATGACGTTATGTATTATTACGTTATAGCGTATGACGATGCGCAGGATTACGATATAAGTATGACGTTATGTAGTGTTACGATATAACGCATGTCGTTATGCAGTATTACGTTATAACGCATGACGTTATGTAGTGTTACGTTATATCATAAGACGTTATGTAGTATTACGTTATAGCGTATGACGGTATGTAGTATTACGTTATAACGCATGACGTTATGTACTATTACGTTATAGCGCATGACGTTATGTAGTATTACGTTATAACGCATGACGTTATGTAGTATTACGTTATAACGCATGACGTTATGTAGTATTACAGTATAACGTATTACGTTATGTAGTATTACAATATAACGTATTACGGTATGTAGTACTGCGTTATAACGTATGACGTTATGTAGCGTTACGTTGCAACGTTTGACGTTATGTAGGATTACGATTTAGCGTATGCCGTTATGTAGTATTACGTTATAGCGCATGACGTTATGCTGTATTACGGTATGTAGTACTGCTTTATAACGTATGACGTTAATTAGTATTACGTTATAACGCATGACGTTATGTACTATTACGTTATAACGTATGCCGTTGTATGGTATTGATTTATGACGTATAACGTTAAGTAATATTACGTTATTACGTACAACGTTATACTGTGTTACTTTATAACGTTTGACGTCAAGTATTATTACGTCACAACGTATGACGTTATGTAGTGTTACGTTATAACGCATGACGTTATGCGGTATTACGTTATAACGCATGACGTTATGTAGTGTTACGTTATAACTTATGACGTTATGTAGTATTACGATATAACGCATGACGTTATGTAGTATTACGTTATATCGCTTGATATTATGTAGTATTACGTTATAACTTATGACGTTATGTATTATTACGTTATAACGTATGAAGTTATGTAGTATTACTTTATAACGTATGACGATGCGCAGGATTACGATATAACGTATGACGTTATGTAGTGTTACGTTATAACGCATGACGTTATGTAGTATTTCGTTATAACGCATGACATTATGTAGTATTACGTTATAGCGTATGACGTTATCTATTATTACGTTATAGCGTATGACGATACGCAGGATTACGATATAAGTATGACGTTATGTAGTGTTACGATATAACGCAAGTCGTTATGCAGTATTACGTTATAACGCATGACGTTATGTAGTGTTACGTTATATCATATGACGTTATGTAGTATTACGTTATAACGCTTGATATTATGTAGTATTACGTTATAACGTATGACGTTATGTAGTAGTACAGTATAACGTATTACGGTTTGTAGTATTACGTTATAACGCATGACATTATGTAGTATTACGTTATAACGCATGACGTTATGTAGTATTACGTTATAACGCATGACGTTATGTAGTATTACGTTATAACGCATGACATTATGTACTATTACGTTATAACGCATGATATTATGTAGTATTACGTTATAACGCATGACGTTATGTAGTGTTACGTTATAACGTGTGACCTTTTATTCTACTACTTTATGACGTATAACTTTATGTAGTATTACGTTATAACGCATGATATTATGTAGTATTACGTTATAACGCATGACGTTATGTAGTATTACAGTATAACGTATTACGTTATGTAGTATTACAATATAACGTATTACGGTATGTAGTACTGCGTTATAACGTATGGCATTATGTAGCGTTACGTTGCAACGTTTGACGTTATGTAGGATTACGATTTAGCGTATGCCGTTATGTAGTATTACGTTATAGCGCATGACGTTATGTAGTATTACGGTATGTAGTACTGCTTTATAACGTATGACGTTAATTAGTATTACGTTATAACGCATGACATTATGTAGTATTACGTTATAGCGTATGACGTTATGTAGTATTACGTTACAACGCATGACGTTATGCAGTATTACGTTATAACGCATGACATTATGTAGTATTACGTTATAACGCTTGATAATATGTAGTGTTACGTTATAACGTATGACGCTGTATGGTATTGCTTTATGACTTATAACGTTATGTAATATTACGTTATTACGTACAGCGTTATACTGTGTTACTTTATAACGTTTGACGTCAAGTATTATTACGTCACATCGTATGACGTTATGTAGTGTTACGTTATAACGCATGACATTATGTAGTATTACGTTATAGCGTATGACGTTATGTAGTATTACGTTACAACGCATGACGTTATGCAGTATTACGTTATAACGCATGACATTATGTAGTATTACGTTATAACGCTTGATAATATGTAGTATTACGTTATAACGCATGACGTTATGTAGTATTACGTTATAACGCATGACGTTATGCAGTATTACATTATATCGAATGACGTTATGTAGTGTTACGCTATAACGTATGACGCTGTATGGTATTGCTTTATGACTTATAACGTTATGTAATATTACGTTATTACGTACAGCGTTATACTGTGTTACTTTATAACGTTTAACGTCAAGTATTATTACGTCACATCGCATGACGTTATGCAGTATTACGTTATAACGCATGACATTATGTAGTATTACGTTATAACGCATGACATTATGTACTATTACGTTATAACGCATGATATTATGTAGTATTGCGTTATAACGCATGACGTTATGTAGTGTTACGTTATAACGTATGACGTTGTATGGTATTGCTTTATGACGTATAACGTTATGTAATATTACGTTATTACGTACAACGTTATACTGTGTTACTTTATAACGTTTGACGTCAAGTAGTATTACGTCATAACGTATGACGTTATGTAGTGTTACGTTATATTGTATGACGTTGTGTAGTATTACGATATAACAATTGATATTATGTAATATTACGCTATAACGCATGACGTTATGTAGTATTACGTTATAACGCATGACGTTATGTAGTATTACGTTATAACGCTTGATATTATGTAGTATTACGTTATAACGCCTGACGTTATGTAGTATTACGTTATAACGCTTGATATTATGTAGTATTACGTTATAACGCATGACGTTATGTAGTGTTACTTTATAACGTATGACGTTATGTAGTATTACGATATAACAATTGATATTATGTAATATTACGCTATAACGCATGACGTTACGTAGTGTTACGTTATAACGTATGACGTTGTATGGTATTGCTTTATGACGTATAATGTTATGTGATATTACGATATTACGTACAACGTTATACTGTGTTACTTTATAACGTTTGACGTCAAGTAGTATTACGTCATAACGTATGACGTTATGTAGTGTTACGTTATAACGCATGACATTATGTAGTATTACGTTATAGCGTATGACGTTATGTAGTATTACGTTACAACGCATGACGTTATGCAGTATTACGTTATAACGCATGACATTATGTAGTATTACGTTATAACGCATGACATTATGTACTATTACGTTATATCGCATGATATTATGTGGTATTGCGTTATAACGCATGACGTTATGTAGTGTTACGTTATAACGTATGACGTTGTATGGTATTGCTTTATGACGTATAACGTTATGTAATATTACGTTATTACGTACAACGTTATATTGTGTTACTTTATAACGTTTGACGTCAAGTAGTATTACGTCATAACGTATGACGTTATGTAGTGTTACGTTATATTGTATGACGTTGTGTAGTATTACGTTATAGCGTATGACGTTATGTAGTATTACGTTATAACGCATGACGTTATGTAGTATTACGTTATAACGCATGACGTTATGTAGTATTACGTTATAACGCTTGATATTATGTAGTATTACGTTATAACGCATGACGTTATGTAGTATTACGTTATAACGCTTGATATTATGTAGTATTACGTTATAACGCATGACGTTATGTAGTGTTACGTTATAACGTATGACGTTATGTAATATTACGATATAACAATTGATATTATGTAATATTACGCTATAACGCATGACGTTACGTAGTGTTACGTTATAACGTATGACGTTGTATGGTATTGCTTTATGACGTATAATGTTATGTGATATTACGATATTACGTACAACGTTATACTGTGTTACTTTATAACGTTTGACGTCAAGTAGTATTAAGTCATAACGTATGACGTTATGTACTATTACGTTGTAACGTATGACTTTGTATAGTATTACTTTAAGACGTATAACATTGTGTAATATTACGTTGTTACGTACAACGTTACATTGGGTTACTTTATACCGTTTGACGTCATGTAGTATTACGTCATAACGTATGACGTTATGTAGTATTACGTTATAAAGCATGAAGTTATGCAGTATTACGTTATAACGCATGACGTTTTGTATTGTTACGTTATAACGTATGACGTTGTATGGTATTGCTTTATGACTTATAACGTTATGTAATATTACATTATTACGTACAACGTTATACTGTGTTACTTTATAACGTTTGACGTCATGTAGTATTACGTCACAACGTATGACGCTATGTAGTATTGCGTTATAACATATGGCGTTATGTAGTATTACGTTATAGCGTATGACGTTATGTAGTATTACGTTATAACTTATGACGTTATGTAGTATTACGTTATAACGTATGACGTTATGTAGTATTACGTTATAACGCATGACGTTATGTAGTATTACGTTATAACGCATGACGCTATGTAGTATTACGTTATAACGCATGACGTTATGTAGTATTACGTCATAACGTATGACGTTATGTAGTGTTACGTTATAACATATGACGTTATGTAGTATTACAGTATAACGTATAACGGTATGTACTTCTGCGTTATAACGTATGACGTTATGTAGTATTAAGTTATAGCGTATGACGTTATGTAGTATTACGTTATAACGTATGACCTTGTATGGTACTACTTCTTGACTTATAACTATGTAGTATTACGTTATAACGCATGACGTTATGTAGTATTACGTTCTATCGCTTGATATTATGTAGTATTACGTTATAACGTATGACGTTATGTAGTATTACGTTATAACGCATGACATTATATAGTATTACGTTATAACGCATGATATTATGTAGTATTACGTTATAACGCATGACGTTATGTAGTATTACGTTATATCGCTTGATATTATGTAGTATTACGTTATAACGTATGACGTTACGTATTATTACGTTATAACGTATGAAGTTATGTAGTACTACGTTATAACGCATGACGCTATGTAGTATTACGTTATAACGCATGACGTTATGTAGTATTACGTCATAACGTATGACGTTATGTAGTGTTACGTTATAACATATGACGTTATGTAGTATTACAGTATAACGTATAACGGTATGTAGTTCTGCGTTATAACGTATGACGTTATGTAGTATTAAGTTATAGCGTATGACGTTATGTAGTATTACGTTATAACGCATGACGTTATGTAGTATTACGTTATAACGCATGACATTATGTACTATTACGTTATAACGCATGATATTATGTAGTATTACGTTATAACGTATGACGTTATGTAGTGTTACGTTATAACGTATGACCTTGTATGGTCCTACTTTATGACTTATAACTTTATGTAGTATTACGTTATAACGCATGACGTTATGTAGTATTACGTTCTATCGCTTGATATTATGTAGTATTACGTTAAAACGTATGACGTTATGTAGTATTACGTTATAACGTATGACGTTATGTGGTATTACGTTATAGCGTATGACGATGCGCAGGATTACGATATAAGTATGACGTTATGTAGTGTTACGATATAACGCATGTCGTTATGTAGTATTACGTTATAAAGCATGACGTTATGTAGTATTACGTTATAGCGTATGACGTTATGTAGTATTACGTTATAACGCATGACGTTATGTAGTATTACGTTATAACGCATGACGTTATGTAGTATTACAGTATAACGTATTACGTTATGTAGTATTACAATATAACGTATTACGGTATGTAGTACTGCGTTATAACGTATGACATTATGTAGCGTTACGTTGCAACGTTTGACGTTATGTAGGATTACGATTTAGCGTATGCCGTTATGTAGTATTACGTTATAGCGCATGACGTTATGTAGTATTACGGTATGTAGTACTGCTTTATAACGTATGACGTTAATTAGTATTACGTTATAACGCATGACATTATGTAGTATTACGTTATAGCGTATGACGTTATGTAGTATTACGTTACAACGCATGACGTTATGCAGTATTACGTTATAACGCATGACATTATGTAGTATTACGTTATAACGCTTGATAATATGTAGTATTACGTTATAACGCATGACGTTATGTAGTATTACGTTATAACGCTTGATATTATGTAGTATTACGTTATAACGCATGACGTTATGTAGTGTTACGTTATAACGTATGACGCTGTATGGTATTGCTTTATGACTTATAACGTTATGTAATATTACGTTATTACGTACAGCGTTATACTGTGTTACTTTATAACGTTTGACGTCAAGTATTATTACGTCACAACGTATGACGTTATGTAGTGTTACGTTATAACGCATGACATTATGTAGTATTACGTTATAGCGTATGACGTTATGTAGTATTACGTTACAACGCATGACGTTATGCAGTATTACGTTATAACGCATGACATTATGTAGTATTACGTTATAACGCTTGATAATATGTAGTATTACGTTATAACGCATGACATTATGTAGTATTACGTTATAGCGTATGACGTTATGTAGTATTACGTTACAACGCATGACGTTATGCAGTATTACGTTATAACGCATGACATTATGTAGTATTACGTTATAACGCTTGATAATATGTAGTATTACGTTATAACGCATGACGTTATGTAGTATTACGTTATAACGCATGACGTTATGCAGTATTACATTATATCGAATGACGTTATGTAGTGTTACGTTATAACGTATGACGCTGTATGGTATTGCTTTATGACTTATAACGTTATGTAATATTACGTTATTACGTACAGCGTTATACTGTGTTACTTTATAACGTTTAACGTCAAGTATTATTACGTCACAACGTATGACGTTATGTAGTGTTACGTTATAACGCATGACATTATGTAGTATTACGTTATAGCGTATGACGTTATGTAGTATTACGTTACAACGCATGACGTTATGCAGTATTACGTTATAACGCATGACATTATGTAGTATTACGTTATAACGCATGACATTATGTACTATTACGTTATAACGCATGATATTATGTAGTATTGCGTTATAACGCATGACGTTATGTAGTGTTACGTTATAACGTATGACGTTGTATGGTATTGCTTTATGACGTATAACGTTATGTAATATTACGTTATTACGTACAACGTTATACTGTGTTACTTTATAACGTTTGACGTCAAGTAGTATTACGTCATAACGTATGACGTTATGTAGTGTTACGTTATATTGTATGACGTTGTGTAGTATTACGATATAACAATTGATATTATGTAATATTACGCTATAACGCATGACGTTATGTAGTATTACGTTATAACGCATGACGTTATGTAGTATTACGTTATAACGCTTGATATTATGTAGTATTACGTTATAACGCCTGACGTTATGTAGTATTACGTTATAACGCTTGATATTATGTAGTATTACGTTATAACGCATGACGTTATGTAGTGTTACTTTATAACGTATGACGTTATGTAGTATTACGATATAACAATTGATATTATGTAATATTACGCTATAACGCATGACGTTACGTAGTGTTACGTTATAACGTATGACGTTGTATGGTATTGCTTTATGACGTATAATGTTATGTGATATTACGATATTACGTACAACGTTATACTGTGTTACTTTATAACGTTTGACGTCAAGTAGTATTAAGTCATAACGTATGACGTTATGTACTATTACGTTGTAACGTATGACTTTGTATAGTATTACTTTAAGACGTATAACATTGTGTAATATTACGTTGTTACGTACAACGTTACATTGGGTTACTTTATACCGTTTGACGTCATGTAGTATTACGTCATAACGTATGACGTTATGTAGTATTACGTTATAACGCATGAAGTTATGCAGTATTACGTTATAACGCATGACGTTTTGTATTGTTACGTTATAACGTATGACGTTGTATGGTATTGCTTTATGACTTATAACGTTATGAAATATTACATTATTACGTACAACGTTATTCTGTGTTACTTTATAACGTTTGACGTCATGTAGTATTACGTCACAACGTATGACGTTATGTAGTATTCGTTATAACATATGACGTTATGTAGTATTACGTTATAGCGTATGACGTTATGTAGTATTACGTTATAACGCATGACGTTATGTAGTATTACGGTATAACGCATGACATTATGTAGTATTACGTTATAACGCATGACGTTATGTAGTGTTGCGTTATAACGTATGACGTTGTATGGTATTGCTATATGGCTTATAACGTTATGTAATATTACGTTGTTACGTACAACGTTACATTGTGTTACTTATACCGTTTGACGTCATGTAGTATTACGTCATAACGTATGACGTTATGTAGTATTAGGTTATAACGCATGAAGTTATGCAGTATTACGTTATAACGCATGACGTTATGTAGTGTTACGTTATAACGTATGACGTTATGTATTATTACGTTATAACGTATGACGATGGCCAGGATTACGATATAACGTATGACGTTATGTAGTGTTACGTTATAACGCATGACGTCATGCAGTATTACGTTATAACGCATGACATTATGTACTATTACGTTATAACGCATGATATTATGTAGTATTGCGTTATAACGCATGACGTTATGTAGTGTATCGTTATAACGTATGACGTTGTATGGTATTGCTTTATGACTTATAACGTTATGTAATATTACATTATTACGTACAACGTTATACGTGTTACTTTATAACGTTTGACGTCAGAGTATTACGTCACAACGTATGACGTTATGTAGTATTGCGTTATAACATATGACGTTATGTAGTATTACGTTATAGCGTATGACGTTATGTAGTATTACGTTATAACGCATGACGTTATGTAGTATTAGGTTATAACGCATGAAGTTATGCAGTATTACGTTATAACGCATGACGTTATGTAGTATTACGTTATAACGCATGACGTTATGTAGTATTACGTTATATTGCTTGATATTATGTAGTATTACGTTAGAACGTATGACGTTATGTAGTGTTACGTTATAACGTGTGACCTTGTATGCTACTACTTTATGACGTCTAACTTTATGTAGTATTACGTTATAACGCATGATATTATGTAGTATTACGTCATAGCGCATGACGTTATGTAGTATTACGTTATATCGCTTGATATTATGTAGTATTACGTTAGAAGGTATGACGTTATGTAGTGTTACGTTATAACTTATGACGTTATGTAGTATTACGATATTACGCATGACGTTATGTAGTATTACGTTATATCGCTTGATATTATGTAGTATTACGTTATAACTTATGACGTTATGTATTATTACGTTATAACGTATGACGTTATGTAGTATTACTTTATAACGTATGACGATGCGCAGGATTACGATATAACGTATGACGTTATGTAGTGTTACGTTATAACCGATGACGTTATGTAGTATTTCGTTATAACGCATGACATTATGTAGTATTACGTTATAGCGTATGACGTTATCTATTATTACGTTATAGCGTATGACGATACGCAGGATTACGATATAAGTATGACGTTATGTAGTGTTACGATATAACGCATGTCGTTATGCAGTATTACGTTATAACGCATGACGTTATGTAGTGTTACGTTATAACTTATGACGTTATGTAGTATTACGATATAGCGTATGATGTTATGTAGTATTACGTTATAACGTATGAAGTTATGTAGTATTACTTTATAACGTATGGACGATGCGCAGGATTACGATATAACGTATGACGTTATGTAGTGTTACGTTATAACGCATGACGTTATGCGGTATTACGTTATAACGCATGACGTTATGTAGTGTTACGTTATAACTTATGACGTTATGTAGTATTACGATATAACGCATGACGTTATGTAGTATTACGTTATATCGCTTGATATTATGTAGTATTACGTTATAACTTATGACGTTATGTATTATTACGTTATAACGTATGAAGTTATGTAGTATTACTTTATAACGTATGACGATGCGCAGGATTACGATATAACGTATCACGTTATGTAGTGTTAGGTTATAACGCATGACGTTATGTAGTATTTCGTTATAACGCATGACGTTATGTAGTATTACGTTATAACGCTTGATATTATGTAGTATTACGTTATAACGCCTGACGTTATGTAGTATTACGTTATAACGCATGACATTATGTACTATTACGTTATAACGCATGATATTATGTAGTATTACGTTATAACGCATGACGTTATGTAGTGTTACGTTATAACGTGTGACCTTTTATTCTACTACTTTATGACGTATAACTTTATGTAGTATTACGTTATAACGCATGATATTATGTAGTATTACGTTATAACGCATGACGTTATGTAGTATTACAGTATAACGTATTACGTTATGTAGTATTACAATATAACGTATTACGGTATGTAGTACTGCGTTATAACGTATGGCATTATGTAGCGTTACGTTGCAACGTTTGACGTTATGTAGGATTACGATTTAGCGTATGCCGTTATGTAGTATTACGTTATAGCGCATGACGTTATGTAGTATTACGGTATGTAGTACTGCTTTATAACGTATGACGTTAATTAGTATTACGTTATAACGCATGACATTATGTAGTATTACGTTATAGCGTATGACGTTATGTAGTATTACGTTACAACGCATGACGTTATGCAGTATTACGTTATAACGCATGACATTATGTAGTATTACGTTATAACGCTTGATAATATGTAGTGTTACGTTATAACGTATGACGCTGTATGGTATTGCTTTATGACTTATAACGTTATGTAATATTACGTTATTACGTACAGCGTTATACTGTGTTACTTTATAACGTTTGACGTCAGTATTATTACGTCACATCGTATGACGTTATGTAGTGTTACGTTATAACGCATGACATTATGTAGTATTACGTTATAGCGTATGACGTTATGTAGTATTACGTTACAACGCATGACGTTATGCAGTATTACGTTATAACGCATGACATTATGTAGTATTACGTTATAACGCTTGATAATATGTAGTATTACGTTATAACGCATGACGTTATGTAGTATTACGTTATAACGCATGACGTTATGCAGTATTACATTATATCGAATGACGTTATGTAGTGTTACGCTATAACGTATGACGCTGTATGGTATTGCTTTATGACTTATAACGTTATGTAATATTACGTTATTACGTACAGCGTTATACTGTGTTACTTTATAACGTTTAACGTCAAGTATTATTACGTCACAACGCATGACGTTATGCAGTATTACGTTATAACGCATGACATTATGTAGTATTACGTTATAACGCATGACATTATGTACTATTACGTTATAACGCATGATATTATGTAGTATTGCGTTATAACGCATGACGTTATGTAGTGTTACGTTATAACGTATGACGTTGTATGGTATTGCTTTATGACGTATAACGTTATGTAATATTACGTTATTACGTACAACGTTATACTGTGTTACTTTATAACGTTTGACGTCAAGTAGTATTACGTCATAACGTATGACGTTATGTAGTGTTACGTTATATTGTATGACGTTGTGTAGTATTACGATATAACAATTGATATTATGTAATATTACGCTATAACGCATGACGTTATGTAGTATTACGTTATAACGCATGACGTTATGTAGTATTACGTTATAACGCTTGATATTATGTAGTATTACGTTATAACGCCTGACGTTATGTAGTATTACGTTATAACGCTTGATATTATGTAGTATTACGTTATAACGCATGACGTTATGTAGTGTTACTTTATAACGGTATGACGTTATGTAGTATTACGATATAACAATTGATATTATGTAATATTACGCTATAACGCATGACGTTACGTAGTGTTACGTTATAACGTATGACGTTGTATGGTATTGCTTTATGACGTATAATGTTATGTGATATTACGATATTACGTACAACGTTATACTGTGTTACTTTATAACGTTTGACGTCAAGTAGTATTACGTCATAACGTATGACGTTATGTAGTGTTACGTTATAACGCATGACATTATGTAGTATTACGTTATAGCGTATGACGTTATGTAGTATTACGTTACAACGCATGACGTTATGCAGTATTACGTTATAACGCATGACATTATGTAGTATTACGTTATAACGCATGACATTATGTACTATTACGTTATATCGCATGATATTATGTGGTATTGCGTTATAACGCATGACGTTATGTAGTGTTACGTTATAACGTATGACGTTGTATGGTATTGCTTTATGACGTATAACGTTATGTAATATTACGTTATTACGTACAACGTTATATTGTGTTACTTTATAACGTTTGACGTCAAGTAGTATTACGTCATAACGTATGACGTTATGTAGTGTTACGTTATATTGTATGACGTTGTGTAGTATTACGTTATAGCGTATGACGTTATGTAGTATTACGTTATAACGCATGACGTTATGTAGTATTACGTTATAACGCATGACGTTATGTAGTATTACGTTATAACGCTTGATATATGTAGTATTACGTTATAACGCATGACGTTATGTAGTATTACGTTATAACGCTTGATATTATGTAGTATTACGTTATAACGCATGACGTTATGTAGTGTTACGTTATAACGTATGACGTTATGTAATATTACGATATAACAATTGATATTATGTAATATTACGCTATAACGCATGACGTTACGTAGTGTTACGTTATACGTATGACGTTGTATGGTATTGCTTTATGACGTATAATGTTATGTGATATTACGATATTACGTACAACGTTATACTGTGTTACTTTATAACGTTTGACGTCAAGTAGTATTAAGTCATAACGTATGACGTTATGTACTATTACGTTGTAACGTATGACTTTGTATAGTATTACTTTAAGACGTATAACATTGTGTAATATTACGTTGTTACGTACAACGTTACATTGGGTTACTTTATACCGTTTGACGTCATGTAGTATTACGTCATAACGTATGACGTTATGTAGTATTACGTTATAAAGCATGAAGTTATGCAGTATTACGTTATAACGCATGACGTTTTGTATTGTTACGTTATAACGTATGACGTTGTATGGTATTGCTTTATGACTTATAACGTTATGTAATATTACATTATTACGTACAACGTTATACTGTGTTACTTTATAACGTTTGACGTCATGTAGTATTACGTCACAACGTATGACGCTATGTAGTATTGCGTTATAACATATGGCGTTATGTAGTATTACGTTATAGCGTATGACGTTATGTAGTATTACGTTATAACTTATGACGTTATGTAGTATTACGTTATAACGTATGACGTTATGTAGTATTACGTTATAACGCATGACGTTATGTAGTATTACGTTATAACGCATGACGCTATGTAGTATTACGTTATAACGCATGACGTTATGTAGTATTACGTCATAACGTATGACGTTATGTAGTGTTACGTTATAACATATGACGTTATGTAGTATTACAGTATAACGTATAACGGTATGTACTTCTGCGTTATAACGTATGACGTTATGTAGTATTAAGTTATAGCGTATGACGTTATGTAGTATTACGTTATAACGTATGACCTTGTATGGTACTACTTCTTGACTTATAACTATGTAGTATTACGTTATAACGCATGACGTTATGTAGTATTACGTTCTATCGCTTGATATTATGTAGTATTACGTTATAACGTATGACGTTATGTAGTATTACGTTATAACCGATGACATTATATAGTATTACGTTCTAACGCATGATATTATGTAGTATTACGTTTATAACGCATGACGTTATGTAGTATTACGTTATATCGCTTGATATTATGTAGTATTACGTTATAACGTATGACGTTACGTATT